>NC_135213.1:4051038-4211038 GCF_052324685.1 Brachyhypopomus gauderio
AGCTCTGGCGGGTGAGGAGCTCTGGCGGGTGAGGAGCTCTGGCGGGCGAGGAGCTCTGGCGGGCGAGGAGCTCTGGCGGGCGAGGAGCTCTGGTGGGTGAGGAGCTCTGGTGGGTGAGGAGCTCTGGCGGGTGAGGAGCTCTGGCGGGTGAGGAGCTCTGGCCCCTTCTTCCTGTCAGCAGCTCCAGTGCACACAGGCAGAGCAGGATCATCACGAAGACCTTTCTGCCTTTACAGCACTTGTCCCCTACTACCCTTGTCCCCTACTACCCTTGTCCCCTACCACCCTTGTCCCCTACCACCCTTGTCCCCTACCACCCTTGTCCTCTACTACTCTTGTCCCCTACCACTCTTGTCCCCTACTACCCTTGTCCTTTACATCATGGACTAAATCTTTGCCAGTTTTTTTTATTCATGGTTTATTTATTGGATCAGGACCAGTTGTGCCAAAGCAAACCGTGTGGAAATGACATGGTGATTGACATTCAGTGAGAGGTGTGGTGTGTCCTAGTGTAGGACCACAGTCTTCTGTCCATCAGTCACGGAGTCACATATTCTACTGTGAGGACGGTTTGTAATTTTTTTTATCTCTCCCTCACGCATACACACACACACACACACACACACACACACACACAACATAAGGGCCTTTGTGGCTTCAGACTGGAACTTCTCTTTCATCTTCCAGCATTTCTAAAGTTTTTCTATATTTATCCAAGTAATACCACCAGCCCAGACCAGAACAGAACCAGCCCAGTTTGGCCAGGCTCGCTTTGTCACCATGGTTATATTTTATATCGCTGCAGGGTAGTCTGATTGTATGTGTAATTTATAAGTAGAGTAGTAATATGCCTTAATATTATTCTCAGTAAACATATGTTCTTAATGTCAAAATTCTGCAAAAAAAAAATTTAATTTAATGAAAAATACATTTAAAACAATTGTGCAAAAAATGTAATAATTCCACAGAGCATCTCGTGTTCTTCTATTGTTCGACTCTTGATAAGCCTGAAAATTGTGAAGAAACCTTCCCTGAACCTCTCTAGGAACACACGTGCCCAAGGTCTTGGGTTCTTAAAGGGAGTGTAGTGTAGAAGGGCAGTCAAATTGCACCACCTGATCCACATTGTTAACACTTTTCAAAGCAAAGTTACACCTGGCACAGTGACGGAGTTGCTAAATTTCCTTCAGGATCAATAAAGTATCTACCTACCTACCTACCTACCTGAGTGGACCGCCGTGTTGAAGCCCTGACCTTGCCTGGGTGTGAGGTTTGGCCCTGTTGTGGAGGCCTGGGTGTGAGGTTTGGCCCTGTTGTGGAGGCCTGGGTGTGAGGTTTGGCCCTGTTGTGGAGGCCTGGGTGTGAGGTTTGGCCCTGTTGTGGAGGCCTGGGTGTGAGGTTTGGCCCTGTTGTGGAGGCCTGGGTGTGAGGCAATTTGCGGTTTAATTGTGCACAGCAGATTTTACTTTCCCTCTCAGTAGGGAAGCTTCTAGTTAAATGCATTTTGATCCTAGACACTTTTGCTCTCCATAGTAATCGGTCTTTCGTGGCCTTAATGTGAAACACTGCCCTTTCCTGAGATCTTTGGGTGATTTGGTGCTTTTAATTTGCTTTTTGTTTCCTACCCAGTCCCGGGTCGGGTCGTTCTGTGCCTGATGATCCAGATTCAGCTGTAGGCCCCATTCTGTAGGGTGCTACAGAGTCAGGTCGCCAACACGGAGCTAAAATGGGGTTGCTGAACTGTTTGCTATGGTATAATGGTTTGCACTGTGTCCCAGTGTCAATGGTGTAAGTGATGAATGTCATTGGGTTGTATAATGTTGATTAACAGTGGGCTTAAACTGCAGCCTTGATTCCCTCCACCATCCATAGGAAACAAACTGGGCCTTTCATGGTCAGTTTTAAAACGGCTCTCGGAGTCTGTGTGCAGGGGTTGATGGTGTTGTTTTACCACATACACCGTGTTCAAGAACTTTGTGAAACAGGCCATTGTACCGGAAAGAACCGAATCTTTCTCATTGTCTCTTCTTCCATCCGTCACACTGATAGCTCTGTTCAACTGCCCTACATCTCATTCTCTTATCTCTGTCTCCCTCTCTCTCCCTCACTATCTCTCACACACTCTCTCTCTCTCTCTCGCTTTTGACTCTCTGATTCTCTCTCTCTGACTCTGACACTGTCTCTGTCTTTCTGACTCACTGACTGACACCCACTCTCTCTCTCTCTGACTCTCTCTCCCTCTCTCTCTCTCTGACTCTCTGACATCATGGTAAGCCGTATCACACATGAGTAGACATTCAGCCGCTGCAGTGTGGAGATAAATGATCCATCTGTGTTGAAAGGGGCAGCGGACACTGAAGAACGTTTTTCCAGATAGAACAGCAGACATGAAAGAATGCTTCTCCGGACAGAACAGCAGATACTGAAGGACTCTTTTACGCACAGGCAACTGTGTCTTGCCCCAAATTGCACCATTACGTAATTACTTCTGGAACTGTGTACAGATTATTTATTGCTGTTTGCTGTTTATTTATTTATTTATCTTATTTATTAATGAAGCGAGCCGTTGTAGCTGCTAGTGGGTCAGTCAGGTTCTGGGTTGGTGCCAGTGAGATGAACATGAGCTTTGGGAAATTGGAGCTCAAATTATCTGCGAGGCGTTTCTGAATCCCGCCCAGCATAGTGGTCCGGTGCCTAAACACTTCTTGATTGATCTTGTCCAATGAGAAGTTGCACAGATGCACAGATATGTTGATGAATGTCCGACATACATCGTTAAAGTGATGTATCGAGATTGCTCTTTAAACGTTCCCACACGACTTATTCTGCTGCAGTTAAGACCTACACACAGAGCATATTAGGGCTGTGTGTGTGTGTGTGTGTGTGTGTGTGTGTGTGTGTGTGTGTGTGTGTGTGTGTGTGTGTGTGTGTGTGTGTGTGTGTGTGTGTGTGTGTGTGTGACTAGATTAAGTCTTAATTTCCCTGTGGATACCAGCTGCGGTCGTGATGGAAGACTGGCAACATCATCCTGCCTCGCCTCGATTGCCAATCTTTAACACACACGCACAGACACACACACGCACAGACACACACACACAGCCTCAGTGCAACTGGTCATCTGCCCCAGTATTACATGATCCTAAGAGATTTGCCATGATAAGCAATCTACAAACAGGAGATTTGGTGTTTGCCTGCAAGCCAGATCAAAGGGGCATTTTCGCATTTTTTTTTTTACTGATCTCAGATCAGTTTTTTTTGTGTTTGGTATATTCACCCAGCTCAAGCTCTAGAGGCCCGGTTCAGAGTAGCCACGACGCCTGGATCCAGAGCGCTTTCACGCTCGACTTGGACGGAGCCTCTCTGACACACAAGTTGCTTAATTTGTTAGTTGATTGGCTCGAAGAAAGTGTTGGCAATGCACTCTGTTCCCCAGGTTTCATAACGGGGCTTCTGTCTGGGTGGGTGTAGCCACAAGAACATCTTCCATTGGCACGAAGAGCCATCATCCGCCTGTGTGTGTGTGTGTGTGTGTGTGTGTGGGGTGGGCCGCTGTAGCAGGCCTAATGGCTGGTGTAATGCGCGTTGCCCATCGTTAACCGCATGTAATTGTTTGAAAACGAGCCCCCCGCGTGCCTGTATCCCAGTGATGCCACTTTAATGAGAGCAGGTGTGTGTGGTGAGCGCCACGTGGCACAGCTACGGCATGTTTACGGCCCTCCCAGTGCCAGCGGTAGCGCGCCCTCGGGGACGCTCGCCCTCGGGAACGATGTTTGCTAGCGTGTTACCCACGGCTGTTTACTACCCGCTGTTTTCACGACGTGCTACATTTTATTAGTGCGTTTATTAGCACCGTCACTTCGTTAGCCTTATCACTACGTTAGCATTGTTACTTGGTTGATTAGCATTACCGTTAGCCTGTCTGAGTGAAGCTGTCCTGCGTAGTTTACAGCAGCGTCTGTCGTTACCACTTTGTCATAACGTTCTGTCATTATAAAGCAAATGTATTCACTCAGTCACTCTCAGTACACACACGTACAATATGTAGATATATACATTAACTCATCACATGCTCACAAACCCCACACATGCTCAGCAGAGCAGTAAGTGGTCCGTGTGTGATTCATCATCTCTCTCTCTCTTTCTCTCTCTCGGTCACACACACACACACACACACACACACACACAATAGAGCATGGAGAGGATGTACTCTGGGTTCAGCGTCACTGGCTGCCACACACACACACACACGGAGGAGCTATGAGATGATGTTTGTGGTTCATCGTCACTGGCTCACACCGAGGGCATTCCAGGCTTAGCAGAGCCACATTATCTGAGTCATTTGATGCAACAATCGGCTGCCTGGATCTAATCCAACCAGAGGAGGCGCTGTGTTCCCGTGTACCGCCTCCACCTTTTGTGTCGGCTGCATTCTGATTGGTGGCTGACGGGAGGGTTTAAAGCCTCCACCCCCCGTTGGTGTCCGTCCGTCCCAACACCACCCGCCTACTTCACAGAGAAGCAGGTTGTTGGGTGTAGCATTAGTAGCGTTTCATTCCAAGCTGTTTCCCTTCATACACACACACACGCACATGCACAAGCACACACACACACACACACGGACTCACACTGATAGACAAACAGCATCTGGTAAAGGTGAAAACACAACGGTTTACTCTCAACCATGAAGGTGTCATTATGGGCTTGTTAACAGCTGTGCAGTTCAATATGCTACCGGGGAGAAGTGTGTGTGTGTGTGTGTGTGTGTGTGTGTGTGTGTGTGTGTGTGTGTGGGAAGAGAGGGACAAGCATAGAGGGGTGGGAAGGGGGTGAGTGAGAAAAGTGAAAGAAAGTTGATAAAAGAGAAGACAGAGAGAGAGGCAGGTAGAGGTTGTGGGTGGGTGTAGGTGTGTGTAGGTGGGTGTAGGTGGGTGTAGGTGTGGGTGGGGTGGTGGTGTGAGCTGAGAAAGCGAGTATATGTAAATCCCTGAGCGTGTGATGAGAGATGTGTGCCAGGCACCGCGGCTCTTCGGGTCAATAACAAACGAAGCATTCAAGGCCACTAGAGGAGGAAGCAGCAAGGGATTGTGGGGGTTTTCTAAGCAGGAAGTTGCGATTAATTATCGAGCAGGTCTGGGAGCGGGAGTGTGTGAAGAATGGGCGGCGACGGCATTCTCTCAGGGGGCGGGGACACGTCAGGCAGACTGATGGGCAGCAGCCCAGCGCCACGGCAACCCATAAGCAGAGTGCAGGGGCACACCCGGAGAACTGAACAGAAGAAATGGAGGGGTTAGTGTGAGGGAATCCTCCCTCTGATATCCTCTTTACCTGCTAGAACACACACACACACACACACACACACACACTCTTGGCACAAGTGCTCTGCTCTCATTCTGATGCGCAGTGACGGGCCTGTCAGTTTTACACAGATCAAACCTCCTGGCTGGAACGCCTTTGAAAACGTGTCTGCCATGATGAGATGTTTGAATTAATGCAGAGCACCTCTCTGCTCCTTCATGTACAATGAGTGTGTAGAACACCTCCAGTCTGGGCTGGGTCAGTGTGTAGAACATCTGTAGTGTCGGTGTTGGGTCGGTGTGTGTAGAACATCTGTAGTGTTGGTGCTGGGTCGGTGTGTGTAGAACATCTGTAGTGTTGGTGCTGGGTCGGTGTGTAGAACATCTGTAGTGTTGGTGCTGGGTCGGTGTGTAGAACATCTGTAGTGTCGGTGTTGGGTCGGTGTGTGTAGAACATCTGTAGTGTCGGTGCTGGGTCGGTGTGTATGTAGAACATCTGTAGTGTCGGTGTTGGGTCGGTGTGTAGAACATCTGTAGTGTCGGTGCTGGGTCGGTGTGTAGAACATCTGTAGTGTCGGTGTAGGGTCGGTGTGTGTGTAGAACATCTGTAGTGTCGGTGCTGGGTCGGTGTGTGTAGAACATCTGTAGTGTCGGTGCTGGGTCGGTGTGTAGAACATCTGTAGTGTCGGTGCTGGGTCGGTGTGTGTAGAACATCTGTAGTGTCGGTGCTGGGTCGGTGTGTGTAGAACATCTGTAGTGTCGGTGCTGGGTCGGTGTGTGTAGAACATCTGTAGTGTCGGTGCTGGGTCGGTGTGTGTGTAGAACATCTGTAGTGTCGGTGTTGGGTCGGTGTGTGTGTAGAACATCTGTAGTGTCGGTGCTGGGTCGGTGTGTGTGTAGAACGTCTGTAGTGTCGGTGTTGGGTCGGTGTGTGTAGAACATCTGTAGTGTCGGTGTAGGGTCGGTGTGTGTGTAGAACATCTGTAGTGTCGGTGTAGGGTCGGTGTGTGTGTAGAACATCTGTAGTGTCGGTGCTGGGTCGGTGTGTGTAGAACATCTGTAGTGTCGGTGCTGGGTCGGTGTGTGTGTAGAACATCTGTAGTGTCGGTGTAGGGTCGGTGTGTGTGTAGAACATCTGTAGTGTCGGTGTAGGGTCGGTGTGTGTAGAACATCTGTAGTGTCGGTGCTGGGTCGGTGTGTGTAGAACATCTGTAGTGTCGGTGCTGGGTCGGTGTGTGTGTAGAACATCTGTAGTGTCGGTGTTGGGTCGGTGTGTGTGTAGAACATCTGTAGTGTCGGTGCTGGGTCGGTGTGTAGAACATCTGTAGTGTCGGTGCTGGGTCGGTGTGTGTAGAACATCTGTAGTGTCGGTGCTGGGTCGGTGTGTGTAGAACATCTGTAGTGTCGGTGCTGGGTCGGTGTGTGTAGAACATCTGTAGTGTCGGTGCTGGGTCGGTGTGTGTGTAGAACATCTGTAGTGTCGGTGCTGGGTCGGTGTGTGTGTAGAACATCTGTAGTGTCGGTGTTGGGTCGGTGTGTGTGTAGAACATCTGTAGTGTCGGTGCTGGGTCGGTGTGTAGAACATCTGTTGTGTCGGTGCTGGGTCGGTGTGTGTAGAACATCTGTAGTGTCGGTGCTGGGTCGGTGTGTGTAGAACATCTGTAGTGTCGGTGCTGGGTCGGTGTGTGTAGAACATCTGTAGTGTCGGTGTTGGGTCGGGGTGTGTGTAGAACATCTGTAGTGTCGGTGCTGGGTCGGTGTGTGTGTAGAACATCTGTAGTGTCGGTGTTGGGTCGGTGTGTGTGTAGAACATCTGTAGTGTCGGTGCTGGGTCGGTGTGTGTGTAGAACGTCTGTAGTGTCGGTGTTGGGTCGGTGTGTGTGTAGAACGTCTGTAGTGTCGGTGTTGGGTCGGTGTGTAGAACATCTGTAGTGTCGGTGCTGGGTCGGTGTGTGTAGAACATCTGTAGTGTCGGTGCTGGGTCGGTGTGTGTAGAACATCTGTAGTGTCGGTGCTGGGTCGGTGTGTGTAGAACATCTGTAGTGTCGGTGCTGGGTCGGTGTGTGTAGAACATCTGTAGTGTCGGTGCTGGGTTGGTGTGTGTGTAGAACATCTGTAGTGTCGGTGCTGGGTCGGTGTGTGTGTAGAACATCTGTAGTGTCGGTGCTGGGTCAGTGTGTGTAGAACATCTGTAGTGTCGGTGCTGGGTCGGTGTGTGTGTAGAACATCTGTAGTGTCGGTGTTGGGTCGGTGTATGTGTAGAACATCTGTAGTGTCGGTGCTGGGTCGGTGTGTGTGTAGAACATCTGTAGTGTCGGTGCTGGGTCGGTGTGTGTAGAACATCTGTAGTGTCGGTGCTGGGTCGGTGTGTAGAACATCTGTAGTGTCGGTGCTGGGTCGGTGTGTGTGTAGAACATCTGTAGTGTCGGTGTTGGGTCGGTGTGTGTGTAGAACATCTGTAGTGTCGGTGCTGGGTCGGTGTGTGTGTAGAACATCTGTAGTGTCGGTGCTGGGTCGGTGTGTGTAGAACATCTGTGGTGTCGGTGCTGGGTCGGTGTGTGTAGAACATCTGTGGTGTCGGTGCTGGGTCGGTGTGTGTGTAGAACATCTGTAGTGTCGGTGCTGGGTCGGTGTGTGTGTAGAACATCTGTAGTGTCGGTGTTGGGTCAGTGTGTGTAGAACATCTGTAGTGTCGGTGCTGGGTCGGTGTGTGTGTAGAACATCTGTAGTGTCGGTGCTGGGTCGGTGTGTGTGTAGAACATCTGTAGTGTCGGTGCTGGGTCGGTGTGTGTGTAGAACATCTGTAGTGTCGGTGTTGGGTCGGTGTGTGTGTAGAACATCTGTAGTGTCGGTGCTGGGTCGGTGTGTAGAACATCTGTAGTGTCGGTGCTGGGTCGGTGTGTGTGTAGAACATCTGTAGTGTCGGTGCTGGGTCGGTGTGTGTGTAGAACATCTGTAGTGTCGGTGCTGGGTCGGTGTGTGTGTAGAACATCTGTAGTGTCGGTGTTGGGTCGGTGTGTAGAACATCTGTAGTGTCGGTGCTGGGTCGGTGTGTGTGTAGAACATCTGTAGTGTCGGTGCTGGGTCGGTGTGTGTGTAGAACATCTGTAGTGTCGGTGCTGGGTCGGTGTGTAGAACATCTGTAGTGTCGGTGCTGGGTCGGTGTGTGTGTAAAACATCTGTAGTGTCGGTGCTGGGTCGGTGTGTGTGTAGAACATCTGTAGTGTCGGTGCTGGGTCGGTGTGTGTGTAGAACATCTGTAGTGTCGGTGCTGGGTCGGTGTGTGTAGAACATCTGTAGTGTCGGTGCTGGGTCGGTCTGTGTGTAGAACATCTGTAGTGTCGGTGCTGGGTCTGTGTGTAGAACATCTGTAGTGTCGGTGCTGGGTCGGTGTGTGTAGAACATCTGTAGTGTCGGTGCTGGGTCGGTGTGTGTAGAACATCTGTAGTGTCGGTGCTGGGTCGGTGTGTGTAGAACATCTGTAGTGTCGGTGCTGGGTCGGTGTGTGTGTAGAACATCTGTAGTGTCGGTGCTGGGTCGGTGTGTGTGTAGAACATCTGTAGTGTCGGTGCTGGGTCGGTGTGTGTGTAGAACATCTGTAGTGTCGGTGCTGGGTCGGTGTGTGTGTAGAACATCTGTAGTGTCGGTGCTGGGTCGGTGTGTGTGTAGAACATCTGTAGTGTCGGTGCTGGGTCGGTGTGTGTGTAGAACATCTGTAGTGTCGGTGTTGGGTCGGTGTGTGTGTAGAACATCTGTAGTGTCGGTGCTGGGTCGGTGTGTGTGTAGAACATCTGTAGTGTCGGTGCTGGGTCGGTGTGTGTGTAGAACATCTGTAGTGTCGGTGCTGGGTCGGTGTGTGTGTAGAACATCTGTAGTGTCGGTGCTGGGTCGGTGTGTGTGTGTAGAACATCTGTAGTGTCGGTGCTGGGTCGGTGTGTGTGTAGAACATCTGTAGTGTCGGTGCTGGGTCGGTGTGTGTGTGTAGAACATCTGTAGTGTCGGTGTTGGGTCGGTGTGTGTAGAACATCTGTAGTGTCGGTGCTGGGTCGGTGTGTATGTAGAACATCTGTAGTGTCGGTGTTGGGTCGGTGTGTAGAACATCTGTAGTGTCGGTGCTGGGTCGGTGTGTAGAACATCTGTAGTGTCGGTGTAGGGTCGGTGTGTGTGTAGAACATCTGTAGTGTCGGTGCTGGGTCGGTGTGTGTAGAACATCTGTAGTGTCGGTGCTGGGTCGGTGTGTGTGTAGAACATCTGTAGTGTCGGTGCTGGGTCGGTGTGTGTGTAGAACATCTGTAGTGTCGGTGCTGGGTCAGTGTGTGTAGAACATCTGTAGTGTCGGTGCTGGGTCGGTGTGTGTGTGTAGAACATCTGTAGTGTCGGTGTTGGGTCGGTGTATGTGTAGAACATCTGTAGTGTCGGTGCTGGGTCGGTGTGTGTGTAGAACATCTGTAGTGTCGGTGCTGGGTCGGTGTGTGTAGAACATCTGTAGTGTCGGTGTTGGGTCGGTGTGTGTGTAGAACATCTGTAGTGTCGGTGCTGGGTCGGTGTGTGTGTAGAACATCTGTAGTGTCGGTGCTGGGTCGGTGTGTGTAGAACATCTGTGGTGTCGGTGCTGGGTCGGTGTGTGTAGAACATCTGTGGTGTCGGTGCTGGGTCGGTGTGTGTGTAGAACATCTGTAGTGTCGGTGCTGGGTCGGTGTGTGTGTAGAACATCTGTAGTGTCGGTGTTGGGTCAGTGTGTGTAGAACATCTGTAGTGTCGGTGCTGGGTCGGTGTGTGTGTAGAACATCTGTAGTGTCGGTGCTGGGTCGGTGTGTGTGTAGAACATCTGTAGTGTCGGTGCTGGGTCGGTGTGTGTGTAGAACATCTGTAGTGTCGGTGTTGGGTCGGTGTGTGTGTAGAACATCTGTAGTGTCGGTGCTGGGTCGGTGTGTAGAACATCTGTAGTGTCGGTGCTGGGTCGGTGTGTGTGTAGAACATCTGTAGTGTCGGTGCTGGGTCGGTGTGTGTGTAGAACATCTGTAGTGTCGGTGCTGGGTCGGTGTGTGTGTAGAACATCTGTAGTGTCGGTGTTGGGTCGGTGTGTAGAACATCTGTAGTGTCGGTGCTGGGTCGGTGTGTGTGTAGAACATCTGTAGTGTCGGTGCTGGGTCGGTGTGTGTGTAGAACATCTGTAGTGTCGGTGCTGGGTCGGTGTGTAGAACATCTGTAGTGTCGGTGCTGGGTCGGTGTGTGTGTAAAACATCTGTAGTGTCGGTGCTGGGTCGGTGTGTGTGTAGAACATCTGTAGTGTCGGTGCTGGGTCGGTGTGTGTGTAGAACATCTGTAGTGTCGGTGCTGGGTCGGTGTGTGTAGAACATCTGTAGTGTCGGTGCTGGGTCGGTCTGTGTGTAGAACATCTGTAGTGTCGGTGCTGGGTCTGTGTGTAGAACATCTGTAGTGTCGGTGCTGGGTCGGTGTGTGTAGAACATCTGTAGTGTCGGTGCTGGGTCGGTGTGTGTAGAACATCTGTAGTGTCGGTGCTGGGTCGGTGTGTGTGTAGAACATCTGTAGTGTCGGTGCTGGGTCGGTGTGTGTGTAGAACATCTGTAGTGTCGGTGCTGGGTCGGTGTGTGTGTAGAACATCTGTAGTGTCGGTGCTGGGTCGGTGTGTGTGTAGAACATCTGTAGTGTCGGTGCTGGGTCGGTGTGTGTGTAGAACATCTGTAGTGTCGGTGCTGGGTCGGTGTGTGTGTAGAACATCTGTAGTGTCGGTGCTGGGTCGGTGTGTGTGTAGAACATCTGTAGTGTCGGTGCTGGGTCGGTGTGTGTGTAGAACATCTGTAGTGTCGGTGCTGGGTCGGTGTGTGTGTAGAACATCTGTAGTGTCGGTGCTGGGTCGGTGTGTGTGTAGAACATCTGTAGTGTCGGTGCTGGGTCGGTGTGTGTGTGTAGAACATCTGTAGTGTCGGTGCTGGGTCGGTGTGTGTGTAGAACATCTGTAGTGTCGGTGCTGGGTCGGTGTGTGTGTGTAGAACATCTGTAGTGTCGGTGTTGGGTCGGTGTGTGTTCATATTCTACACTCTGCCATTCTAAGTGAGCATTGCATTGTGTGTGTGTGTGTGTGCGTGTGTGTGTATGCGTGCGTGTGTGTGTATGCGTGCGTGCGTGCGCGTGCGTGCGTGTGCGTGTGCGTGCGTGTGCGTGTGCATGCGTACGTGTGCGTGCGTGTGCATGCGTACGTGTGTGTGTGTGTGTGTGTGTGTGTGCGTGCGTACGTGTGTGTGTGTGTGTGCATGCGTACGTGTGTGTGTGTGTGCGTGCGTGCGTACGTGTGTGTGTGTGTGTGTGTGTGTGTGTGTGTGTGTGTGTGTGTGTGTGTGTGTGTGTGTGTGTGTGTGTGAAGTCCAGTGATGCTTGGCTGCTCAGAAAGAACTATCTGGCCAAGGAGGCAGCGTGTTGAGCGCGTTAACATGGGGCCAGGAGCCAACAGTCCCTCTACGTCTGTCTGTCTGTCTGTCTGTCTGTCTGTCTGTCTGTCTGTCTCTGTCTGTCTGTCTGTCTCTGTCTGTGTCTGTGCGTGCGTGCGTGTGTGTGTGTGTGTGTGGTGTGTGTGTGTGTGTGTGTGTGTGTGTGTGTCTTCCTCTTCTTTGTTTCTTGTTTTTCTCAATAGATTCTTAATGTTACTTGACTGTTGTTGCCTTGGTGATGTTGAATGCTATTTTCAGGGGGTTAGTGGATGCTGGTCTCCTTTACTGTATCTCCCTCTCTCTCAATCTCACCTCTCCCTTACACACACACACACACACACACACACACAGTCTCTCTCTCTCTCTCTCTCTCTCTCTCTCTCTCTCTCTCTCTCTCTCTCTCTCTAAGCCAAAGCTTTGAACTGTGATGCAGCAGAAGGCTGTGGATCCGGCTGCCTGTGGTGCAATTCAGGGGCCACACTGTGATTGGTGGCGTTTGGGGGCCACACTGTGATTGGTGGCGTTTGGGGGCCACACTGTGATTGGTGGCGTTTGGGGCCACACTGTGATTGGTGGCGTTTGGGGCCACACTGTGATTGGTGGCGTTTGGGGCCACACTGTGATTGGTGGCGTTTGGGGCCACATTGTGATTGGTGGCGTTTGGGGCCCACACTGTGATTGGTGGCGTTTGGGGCCCACACTGTGATTGGTGGCGTTTGGGGCCACACTGTGATTGGTGGCGTTTGGGGGCCACACTGTGATTGGTGGCGTTTGGGGGCCACACTGTGATTGGTGGCGTTTGGGGCCCACACTGTGATTGGTGGCGTTTGGGGGCCACACTGTGATTGGTGGCGTTTGGGGGCCACACTGTGATTGGTGGCGTTTGGGGGCCACACTGTGATTGGTGGCGTTTGGGGCCACACTGTGATTGATGGCGTTTGGGGCCACACTGTGATTGGTGGCGTTTGGGGCCACATTGTGATTGGTGGCGTTTGGGGCCACATTGTGATTGGTGGCGTTTGGGGCCCACACTGTGATTGGTGGCGTTTGGGGCCCACACTGTGATTGGTGGCGTTTGGGGCCACACTGTGATTGGTGGCGTTTGGGGCCCACACTGTGATTGGTGGCGTTTGGGGCCCACACTGTGATTGGTGGCGTTTGGGGGCCACACTGTGATTGGTGGCGTTTGGGGGCCACACTGTGATTGGTGGCGTTTGGGGGCCACACTGTGATTGGTGGCGTTTGGGGCCACACTGTGATTGGTGGCGTTTGGGGGCCACACTGTGATTGGTGGTGTTTGGGGGCCACACTGTGATTGGTGGTGTTTGGGGGCCACACTGTGATTGGTGGCGTTTAGGGCCACATTGAGATTGGTGGCGTTTAGGGCCACACTGTGATTGGTGGCGTTTGGGGCCACATTGTGATTGGTGGCGTTTGGGGGCCACACTGTGATTGGTGGCGTTTGGGGGCCACACTGTGATTGGTGGCGTTTAGGGCCACATTGTGATTGGTGGCGTTTGGGGGCCACACTGTGATTGGTGGCGTTTGGGGGCCACACTGTGATTGGTGGCGTTTGGGGGCCACACTGTGATTGGTGGCGTTTGGGGGCCACACTGTGATTGGTGGCGTTTGGGGGCCACACTGTGATTGGTGGCGTTTGGGGGCCACACTGTGATTGGTGGCGTTTGGGGCCACACTGTGATTGGTGGCGTTTGGGGCCACATTGTGATTGGTGGCGTTTGGGGGCCACACTGTGATTGGTGGCGTTTGGGGGCCACACTGTGATTGGTGGCGTTTAGGGCCACATTGTGATTGGTGGCGTTTGGGGGCCACACTGTGATTGGTGGCGTTTGGGGGCCACACTGTGATTGGTGGCGTTTGGGGGCCACACTGTGATTGGTGGCGTTTGGGGCCACACTGTGATTGGTGGCGTTTAGGGCCACATTGTGATTGGTGGCGTTTGGGGGCCACACTGTGATTGGTGGCGTTTGGGGGCCACACTGTGATTGGTGGCGTTTGGGGCCCACACTGTGATTGGTGGCGTTTGGGGCCACACTGTGATTGGTGGCGTTTGGGGCCACACTGTGATTGGTGGCGTTTGGGGCCACACTGTGATTGGTGGCGTTTGGGGGCCACACTGTGATTGGTGGCGTTTGGGGGCCACACTGTGATTGGTGGCGTTTGGGGGCCACACTGTGATTGGTGGCGTTTGGGGGCCACACTGTGATTGGTGGCGTTTGGGGGCCACACTGTGATTGGTGGCGTTTGGGGGCCACACTGTGATTGGTGGCGTTTGGGGGCCACACTGTGATTGGTGGCGTTTGGGGCCCACACTGTGATTGGTGGCGTTTGGGGGCCACACTGTGATTGGTGGTGTTTGGGGGCCACACTGTGATTGGTGGTGTTTGGGGGCCACACTGTGATTGGTGGCGTTTAGGGCCACATTGAGATTGGTGGCGTTTAGGGCCACACTGTGATTGGTGGCGTTTAGGGCCACACTGTGATTGGTGGCGTTTGGGGCCACATTGTGATTGGTGGCGTTTGGGGGCCACACTGTGATTGGTGGCGTTTGGGGGCCACACTGTGATTGGTGGCGTTTAGGGCCACATTGTGATTGGTGGCGTTTGGGGGCCACACTGTGATTGGTGGCGTTTGGGGGCCACACTGTGATTGGTGGCGTTTGGGGGCCACACTGTGATTGGTGGCGTTTGGGGGCCACACTGTGATTGGTGGCGTTTGGGGGCCACACTGTGATTGGTGGCGTTTGGGGGCCACACTGTGATTGGTGGCGTTTGGGGGCCACACTGTGATTGGTGGCGTTTAGGGCCACACTGTGATTGGTGGCGTTTGGGGCCACATTGTGATTGGTGGCGTTTGGGGGCCACACTGTGATTGGTGGCGTTTGGGGGCCACACTGTGATTGGTGGCGTTTAGGGCCACATTGTGATTGGTGGCGTTTGGGGGCCACACTGTGATTGGTGGCGTTTGGGGGCCACACTGTGATTGGTGGCGTTTGGGGGCCACACTGTGATTGGTGGCGTTTGGGGCCACACTGTGATTGGTGGCGTTTAGGGCCACATTGTGATTGGTGGCGTTTGGGGGCCACACTGTGATTGGTGGCGTTTGGGGGCCACACTGTGATTGGTGGCGTTTGGGGCCCACACTGTGATTGGTGGCGTTTGGGGCCACACTGTGATTGGTGGCGTTTGGGGCCACACTGTGATTGGTGGCGTTTGGGGCCACACTGTGATTGGTGGCGTTTGGGGGCCACACTGTGATTGGTGGCGTTTGGGGGCCACACTGTGATTGGTGGCGTTTGGGGGCCACACTGTGATTGGTGGCGTTTGGGGGCCACACTGTGATTGGTGGCGTTTGGGGGCCACACTGTGATTGGTGGCGTTTGGGGGCCACACTGTGATTGGTGGCGTTTGGGGGCCACACTGTGATTGGTGGCGTTTGGGGGCCACACTGTGATTGGTGGCGTTTGGGGGCCACACTGTGATTGGTGGCGTTTGGGGGCCACACTGTGATTGGTGGCGTTTGGGGGCCACACTGTGATTGGTGGCGTTTGGGGCCCACACTGTGATTGGTGGCGTTTGGGGGCCACACTGTGATTGGTGGTGTTTGGGGGCCACACTGTGATTGGTGGTGTTTGGGGGCCACACTGTGATTGGTGGCGTTTAGGGCCACATTGAGATTGGTGGCGTTTAGGGCCACACTGTGATTGGTGGCGTTTGGGGCCACATTGTGATTGGTGGCGTTTGGGGGCCACACTGTGATTGGTGGCGTTTGGGGGCCACACTGTGATTGGTGGCGTTTAGGGCCACATTGTGATTGGTGGCGTTTGGGGGCCACACTGTGATTGGTGGCGTTTGGGGGCCACACTGTGATTGGTGGCGTTTGGGGGCCACACTGTGATTGGTGGCGTTTAGGGCCACATTGTGATTGGTGGCGTTTGGGGGCCACACTGTGATTGGTGGCGTTTGGGGGCCACACTGTGATTGGTGGCGTTTGGGGGCCACACTGTGATTGGTGGCGTTTGGGGCCACACTGTGATTGGTGGCGTTTAGGGCCACATTGTGATTGGTGGCGTTTGGGGGCCACACTGTGATTGGTGGCGTTTGGGGCCCACACTGTGATTGGTGGCGTTTGGGGCCACACTGTGATTGGTGGCGTTTGGGGCCACACTGTGATTGGTGGCGTTTGGGGCCACACTGTGATTGGTGGCGTTTGGGGGCCACACTGTGATTGGTGGCGTTTGGGGGCCACACTGTGATTGGTGGCGTTTGGGGGCCACACTGTGATTGGTGGCGTTTGGGGGCCACACTGTGATTGGTGGCGTTTGGGGGCCACACTGTGATTGGTGGCGTTTGGGGGCCACACTGTGATTGGTGGCGTTTGGGGGCCACACTGTGATTGGTGGCGTTTGGGGGCCACACTGTGATTGGTGGCGTTTGGGGGCCACACTGTGATTGGTGGAACAAGGACAATCTAGTATTTACATCCTTGAACCATTTCCTCTTCATGTCAACACACACACACACACACACACACACACACACACACACGTTCTGCCAGAGGCATGGACGTGTGTGTCCACACTGGGACCCAGAGGGGCATCGGATGGCGACTCTCCAAAATCGCCATCGTGGAGAGATGGATGAAGGGAAGAGGGATGAGTGCAGATACACGAGCAGGGAAACCTGAGCCGTCCTGTCCAACACCGATGGACGTCCCGCCCTGACCAACCCGACAGCAGGTGCGGGACAGCGCATCCATGGGGTCTGTGATGTCCTGCTGCCAGTAACCCACGGTGACCCGAGAAAGGCCGTCCGAGAGAGTTAAAGATGGGCGTCTTTGTCTGGCTGTCCACCGTTCTCATCGTGTGTGTGTGTGTGTGTGTGTGTGTGTGTGTCCTTGTGTTTGTATTTCTCACCACAAACCCCACACAGCACATCTGGTTCAACTCAATGTCAGATTCCTTTTGAGGTGCATGTTCTACACATGAAGATAAAACATCTGAGGAGAGGGGGGGGGTGTGTGGAGTTTGCCATCCCCACTATGAGGGATCGTATAAGTCTTTCTCCGGATGGCTAATTGCATTCGTTGCATTAATTGGCTTTTAATTAGCTTGAAGCGCCAGTTCAGTGTGTCTTATTTGGTGAACTTGGTCATTTTGACTTGTGTACATGCTGACACGGAGATAAATGTCACGTGTAGATGTTGTGACTGGACGGCCTCTGGTCCCGGCCAGGGGGACGTCCTATTGGACATGGTGCTAACGAGCTAGCCAATCACCTGCTCTGACAGCCCCATCCACCGACAGACCACACGGATCCTGGTGTCACTCAGAGAGTGGGCGGGGTCTGAGAGCCTCGTGACTGAAGGGGCGGGGACGTGAGGACCAACCAGCAGGTTTTGTCTGCGGAGGCGCTGGACGGGGGCCAGGAGGACGGTTGGGGACTCTGGCATGTGATTGGCTGGTGCAGGGGGGGGACGGGAGGGGGTGGGAACCTTTGTAGCCGCATAGCTGCAGCTCGACTGGAGCTCTGACAGTGGCAAGAAAGGGAAAATGGCCTCGAATACTGGAGGCTCCATCTCTGTGGGCGACGTGGCCTTCAGCACAGGCTCCAGACGGGATAGTGTTTCATGCCATCTTCTGCAGTCTTCTGAACACCCCACCACACACACACACACACACACACAGAAAAACAAAAACAATTTAATTTATCTTTAATTTGCTAGCCTGGGTCTGAGAGCTGAGCGGGGGGTGTGTGTGTGGGCGGACAGCCCGCCATGAGCTCGCTTTGTTCCAGCGCCACAGCCCAACACTGAGAGACGCGGGTGGGGGGGCGGTTGGGGGGGGGGGGGCGTGGGGGTGAGGGTTTCATGCGGTTTCCTGTTGCCAGGTTGGAGCAAAGCCTCCCTCCCTGTTCAATTTCTATGGTGTTTTTTTTTTTTTAACTCTAGTTTTAGCATCACAGAAAGGCTAGCCCTTATTAGACGGGGTGCGTTCATGGTGGTGCCATGATTGCTTCTCGCCACGTCTGAAAAACGTCCTCCTCTGAATCACACGTGAGGTGCCAGAGATTCGATGGCGTCCGCCGAGGGCTCACTGCTCATCTGGGGTGGATTTGACCGGCCGGGATGATCATTTTGTGCCCAGGAACGGAGGAAACGGGAGGAAAGGGGGTGAAACGGCAGTTGTGACCCTGTAGGGTTGAGGTGAAGATGGAGAAGGGTGGAGATGGCAGTAGAGATGAGAGATGGATGCAGAGGTGGAGTTTGGGGTGCTGGAGGAGGTGGAGGTGGAGATGGTGGCAGGTAGAGCCTGAGGTGGAGGTGGTGACAGGTGGAGGTGGAGATGAACATGGACACGGGTAGATTGGTGTGGACGTGGAGGTTGAGGGTGGAGATTGGGAGATGGAATTGAAATGGGGAGACAAGGTATTAGAGTTCACTGTAGTAGTTTGGCCTTGCAAAAATTTGATACTTGCTCTAAAGGTTTTGTCGTCACGTAGTGAAGAGTGTGTGTGTGTGTGTGTGTGTGTGTGTGTGTGTGTGTGTGTGTGTGTGTGTGTGTGTGTGTGTGTGTGTGATAGACAAAGAGAAAGAGATACCGTATTTGCAAATGGGCTCTCTTCAGAGACAGCTGGAGCGTCGTGACTGATCGATATCCTCTCTGTTCTGTGCTGAAATCTAATCCCAAAAGAACTCTCTCTTTACCAGACTTCACCACAATGTAGAATTAACACCTTTCTTTTTGTTTACTTTTAATTTACTCTCATATTTGATTAAAGCACACACACACACACACGTTTTGTTTACTGGAGTCCACTAAATTAGCACCATCGTGTGCAGTCGTCATGGAACTGTAGTGGCTGTAAGAACACACACACGCACGTAACACACACACACACACACACACACACACACACACACACACACACACACACACACACACACACACGTGTTCTGTGGTAGCTACCTGCATCCATGTCAGTGTTGCTTCTGCTCCCCTAAGAGTGAAAATTAGTATGAGGAGCACACACTGATCCCAGATCTGTCTTAATGGAGGACTTGTAGCTCTCGCGGTGGTGAAGCCCGGCGTGTGTAGTCTGATCATTTAGCAGGTAGCAGGAACGAGGACAGGAACGCAGGAGCAAGGTCACGTTGGCCTCGGCTTTCTTCTAAATTCCTTCACACATACCTCGGTATTCACGACGGGACGTCTGTGTACGCGGACTGCAGACTTTCATTTCTGTCGAACGACTTTGGTATTAGGGCGTTTGTATGCATGTTATTGCTTTCGCATTTCTCTCAGCGGAGGGGGTGTGTGTGTGTGTGTGTGTGTGTGTGTGTGTGTGTGTGTGTGTGTGTTCTCACCTCCTCTCTCTCCCGTGTCCTTCAGGGTTCGAGCTGCTCTACCAGCCGGAGGTGGTGCGTCTCTACCAGTCCTTGCTGACGGAGAGCCAGAACTACAACACCCTGGAGGCGGCGGCCGGGGCCCTGCAGAACCTGAGCGCGGGACAGTGGATCGTAAGCCCTGCGCACACACTCACACACTCCTACACACATATCCTACACACACTCCTATACACACACACACACACACACACACTCCTACACACACTCACACACATCCTACACACACTCACACACATCCTACACACACTCCTACACACACTCACACACTCCTACACACACTCACACACTCCTACACACACTCACACACATCCTACACACACTCACACACATCCTACACACACTCACACACATCCTACACACACTCACACACTCCTACACACATATCCTACACACACTCCTACACACACTCCTATACACTCACACACTCCTACACACATATCCTACACACACTCCTATACACACACACACACACTCCTACACACACTCACACACTCCTACACACATATCCTACACACACTCCTATACACACACACACACACACTCCTACACATCCTACACACACATCCTACACACACTCCTACACACACTCACACACTCCTACACACACTCACACACACTCCTACACACACTCACACACTCCTACACACACTCACACACTCCTTCACACACTCCTACACACACTCACACACATCCTACACACACTCACACACATCCTACACACACTCACACACATCCTACACACACTCACACACTCCTACACACATATCCTACACACATATCCTACACACACTCCTACACACATATCCTACACACACTCCTATACACTCACACACTCCTACACACATATCCTACACACACTCCTATATACACACACACACTCCTACACACTCACACACATCTACACACACTCCTATACACTCACACACTCCTACACACACTCCTATACACTCACACACTCCTACACACACTCACACACATTCTACACACACTCCTATACACTCACACACTCCTATACACTCACACACTCCTTCACACACATCCTACACACACTCACACACATCCTACACACACTCCTATACACTCACACACATCCTACACACACTCCTATACACTCACACACTCCTACACACACTCACACACATCCTACACACACTCCTATACACTCACACACATCCTACACACACTCCTATACACTCACACACTCCTACACACACTCCTATACACTCACACACTCCTACACACACTCACACACATTCTACACACACTCCTATACACTCACACACTCCTATACACTCACACACTCCTTCACACACATCCTACACACACTCACACACATCCTACACACACTCCTATACACTCACACACATCCTACACACACTCCTATACACTCACACACTCCTACACACACTCACACACATCCTACACACACTCCTATACACTCACACACTCATACACACACTCCTATACACTCACACACTCCTACACACACTCCTATACACTCACACACTCCTACACACACTCACACACATTCTACACACACTCCTATACACTCACACACTCCTATACACTCACACACTCCTTCACACACATCCTACACACACTCACACACATCCTACACACACTCCTATACACTCACACACTCCTACACACATATCCTACACACACTCCTATACACACACACACACTCCTACACACACTCCTACACACACTCACACACATCCTACACACACTCCTATACACTCACACACTCCTACACACATCCTACACACACTCCTATACACTCACACACTCCTACACACACTCACACACATCCTACACACATCCTACACACACTCCTATACACTCACACACTCCTACACACACTCACACACATCCTACACACACTCCTATACACTCACACACTCCTACACACACTCACACACATCCTACACACACTCCTATACACTCACACACTCCTACACACATATCCTACACACACTCCTACACACACACACACACACACTCCTACACACACTCACACACATCCTACACACACTCCTATACACTCACACACTCCTACACACACTCACACACTCCTACACACACTCACACACACCCGCACACATCCTACACACACTCACACACACATCCTACACACACTCACACACACATCCTACACACACCCACACACATCCTACACACACTCACACACACACACACACACTCTCACACACACATACTCCTACACACACACTCACACATCCTTCACACACTCTTACACACACTCCTACACATACACACACCCACACACATCCTACACACACACACACCCACACACACTCCTACACACACTCACACACACTCCTACACACACTCACACACACTCCTACACACACTCACACACACTCCTACACACACTCACACACACAGCTTCCACACACTCACGCATGATACGGGCCACGCTGATGGACCAAAGCGGATGTCTTTACTGTGAACTTCCGTTTTTGCTAGGCTGATGTTAGGCTAGCAGCGTCTGTCCATAGCAGGACTGTTATTGTTCACACCAGCCAGAAGGTGGCGCCATGCCTGTGTGGCGTTTCAATTTGGGTGTCGGGAGTCGTCCGTGCTCGGTCTGCGGCCCCTGAGGTTTGCGGTTCACGTGCCTTATCTGACGTGGGCACGCTCAAAGCCACTCCAGCAGAGAACACAATCGCTCCACTGCTCAAGAGCCCAACGCCCGCACACGTGACGTTCCTTCACTCCCCGAGTGCTTCAGGAACTGTTGCGGCGTGTGTGTGTGTGTGTATGTATGTGTGTGTGTGTGGGAGAGGGAGAGAGACAGATGCTGACTTTTGGGCATACTCAACATTGGCTTCTCCAGTGTGTGTGCTCTTCTCTACCATAATTCTGCTTTGCGTTGGCCCACACACGGGGACCCCAATCTACTAACACACACAGCCCCTTGCGTCTGGGGTGTGCACGCAGACTAAGAGGATTTCAGTGTGTGTGTGTGTGTGTACATACATTAATGCCTGTGTGCATCTGTCTCCATGCAAATGTGCCTTCATTCCTACTTTAAATGTGAATGATGACTCCTAAAGCTCCACAGCTCCCCCTAGTGCTGACAGTAAAGCATGGCAGCTGCATGATAGCGTCTCAAGGGCGCAGAGCCAGTTGAACACACACTGACTTCACCCTCGTTCAGTGATATTTTATAGATCAAGGAGAAGATGATGAAGGTAAACGAGGAAGAGTGTTTCTCCCCGTTAAGACTTTGGTAGCGCGTCACACGCTGCTGTGTGTTGTCCATCGTCTTCGTGAAAGCTTCTCCTGACTGCTCCGTCTGCTCCTCCACCCTCCTGCAGTGGTCCAACTACATCCGAGCCACCGTGCGTAAGGAGAAGGGGCTGCCCATCCTGGTGGAGCTGCTCCGCTCCGACTCGGACAAGGTGGTGCGCGCCGTGGCCATCGCCCTGAGGAACCTGTCCATCGACCGCCGCAACAAAGACCTCATAGGTGAGAGAGTCGCTCCGCCCTGCCCCCTCTCTTCACCCCGCCCCCTCTCTCCACCCCGCCCCCTCTCTCCGCCCCGCCCCCTCTCTCCACCCCGCCCCATCTCTCCACCCCTCCCTCGCTCCACCCAGCCAGACTAGCCATTGGTATTGCTAATGGAGTTAGCACCGCCCCTTCACCCCAACCCCCATTGCAGGATACTTGGTGCTGAGCAGAAGCCTAGGTGATCTGCCATGATCTTCACAAAGCCTCTTCCCTTTGCGGTTGTGCACAAAGAAAAATGTCGTAGTCTTGTGTAAGGAATAAACTCTTAACAGAAAGCAGGATTGTTTGTCAGTGGAGTAGCATTGTTTAATTGTTTACATAATTAAAATATTTAGAAGAATGAATTATTGTCAAAGTTGATCACTACCTGAAGGGTAGCAGACTAGTGGGGGGGTGAGATTTCTAGTTTCAGCACTTGTTGATGCTGGTTAAGATGTTATATGCAGAGTAGAAGCCATAGTTTTAAATAGCTGAAGCCTTTCACTTTCTGTCCTGGAAGGTCTGGAATGTTCTAGTCTGGTGGGTTCCTGTCCACATTCTGGAATGTTCTAGTCTGGTGGGTTCCTGTACACATTCTGGAATGTTCTAGTCTGGTGGGTTCCTGTCCATATTCTGGAATGTTCTAGTCTGGTGGGTTCCTGTCCACATTCTGGAATGTTCTAGTCTGGTGGGTTCCTGTACACATTCTGGAATGTTCTAGTCTGGTGGGTTTCTGTCCACATTCTAGAATGTTGTAGACTGGTGAGTTCCAGTCCACATTGTGGAATGTTGTAGTCTGGTGGGTTCCTCTCCACATTCTGGGATGTTGTAGACTGGTGGGTTCATGGCTGCTCTCTGAGCCCTGTGTGATCCTCACTTCTGTATGTGTGGTCCAGGGAGCTATGCCATGCGGGACCTCGTCAGCAATTTGCCCAGCGGCCAACAGCGGCCCGCCAAGAACCTGGAAGAGGACACGGTGGTAGCCATCCTCAACACCATCCACGAGATCGTGACGGACAGCTCGGAGAATGCCCGCTCACTCGTCTCGGCTCAGGCCATCGACAAGCTGGTGGCCATCAATCGCACCAGGTAAGAGGCCTGAACATCAAACCCGAGCGGTTTATAATCAAACTCGGCCAAAAAGCACTTCAAATGAAGGTTGCTCATCTCTACAGCTCATTTAAATATGCACTACAGGGCCATTTGGCAGGTGGGCTCATTGTTTATTGTAAACACGAATGCGGTATTAATGAGAGGACTCATTACTGAAGACATGGAGGAGTGAGGAGCTCCAGAAATGCTCAGAGCTGTTCCACTTTGGCAGCTCTAGGTTGGCAGCTCTCTTACATTCTGAACAGGAGAAGAGCTGAAGAGATTGCTGGGGGGGGCTCGAAACAGTGTGAGCTGTTAGAGGATTGTCCTCGTCTCGTGGGGATCCTGACCAATGTGTTTGTATTATTGTCCCCATGTCTCAGGACACAAGAGATGGATCATCCTCTCTCCCACAGTTGCTCCTTCTCCTTCCTGATCTTCCACCATGTTCTGTTTATTTACATCTACCTACCTGTTAAAGGCTCAATTTACTTAGGATGTTTTCTTTTAATTAACGTCAGTTTAGATGTTGGATTCGGTAATTTTATTTTACCGAATTTTTTTACGGAAAAAAATTTTTTTTTTTTTTGTTAAGACGGTTCAGATCAATCTCTGCTGATGATGAATCTTTGAAAATTCCAGAAGGTTAATTTTGGATCGCAGGACGAGATGACGGAACAAAACCATGCTGCAGAACTGCCATAGCAGCAGGGGCCCCGCGACCTGGAATAGGTGGCAACTTTCGCCCGGCACCAAATTCTTTGCAACAGTGCCCTTCTCCTTGCTGTGTTTCTGATTAACACACTATACCCTGTGGTTCTGGTTCTGTGACCTCAAAGCGCCATCCTGAAACCAGGCGATCACCTTGGAAAACAGCATTTTAGGATGGTGGTACGAGGGGATGATTCTATGTACAACTGGATTCCTTATAACCTTACACACCAAATCCACCCAAAAGGTTTCCAGTTCCCCAGGAACTGGAGTCATGCCACTGATGTTCAGAACTGACCTGAGCACCATTTGTGCCCCCAACAGCCAAGCAACAAGAGAGACCAAGGCTGCTTCCCACATACTGCAGACCGTCTGGAGCTACAAAGAGCTGAGGAGCGCCCTGATCAAGGACGGCTGGAACAAAACCCACTTTCAGGTGCGGCAGAAGCTCGGATGAAGTTCTACGCTAGCTATTTACTAGTACTGAGAGCTACTTGCAAGTAGAATAATCCTAAAATACTTTACACGGAATAATCTTAAACTTGGCTTCACAGTGAACAAGCTTCACAGCTTCTCTTGCATCTCTGACAGCTTTCCCAAGAGTGTCGCGGAAGCTTTTAGTGGCAGTGATCTCCGTAATGAAGGAGCACGTTCAGTCTTCTAAAAGAACATGTTCTGCTGAAATTGTGGCGCATGTTCGCTTAAACGTTCCAAGCATCTTTTCAAAAAGGCACGTCTCTGGCTTCTTGCTGGCTGCGTGAATTATTAACTGGTACAGGAAGTGGTTAGTTTTTCCCCAGCCGACCCAAACTCCCCGCTGCCCCAGACGGGCTTAGGAACAGGGAGTGGTGGAGGTCTGGATACTGCTGGGTTCAAACGTGGCGTTCAGCTGAACATCTGCCTTCTCCTCCTACCACAGCCCCCAACGAGTGGAGCTCCCAAAGGCTCGAAGAGCGGCAAGCCGGGCTACGATGACACCACTCTGCCCCTGATGGAAAAGAACCAAGGTGGGTCCCACAGGTGCCCGTCTGGGTCCCTGCAGGGTGGGGTCGGGGGGTCTGTCTACACTGATGCTTTTATACGAAGCCAAACACTGTCTCAAGACCATCAGGGTCGTTGGGTAATACCACGACGTGAGCTTTGGAGATTTCGGCGATTCAGGCCTTCAAGTTAACGTAAGCCAATTTTGATGCGACAGATTTCTAAGGTATGACAATAAATAAATGGGCTTCATTCCAGGATGTCATTGCTCCTTCGTGCAACGAAACGCACTCCTGTGTTTGGCTTTAGCGCTGCATGGGTGATGGTGTCCGCCCAGCACATATAGTGTTCTTTCCCATTCACAATACAATCCCCTAAACGGGAAACACCCACAGCTCGCAATCAGTAACAAACAGCTGGGGGATTTGGAGCCAGAGCACCAAGTGAAAGGAGTTGTGTTTTTGCATTTGTGTTTTTGCTGTGGAGTAGCACTTCTTTAACCCCCCCCCAGCAACCGCAGCATGAATGAGATGAGAATAAGACAAGAATGAGAAAATGTGAGAATGAGATGAGAGAAACACATGTTGGCTGCTTTGCAGGAGACAGGGGCTGTGGCACTGGTGCTATGATTCCCATGGATGAGCTGGGTCCAGGTAAGAGAGAGATCGCATGCTGTCTGGAGAGCTGCACGGGAACACTGATGGGCTGCAACATTAAAACATTTCCTAGGAAGATTTCTGGCAATCACGCGGGAACCGTAATAAAAAGTGTTAACGTTATGCTAATGTCGCAAGTACTGAACTTCCCCATCCGAAGCATTCTCAGCTGCTGTACTGTGGAGTTTTGTCCGAGTTTGCTTTTTTGATGGATGAACTAGGGCTTAACAGTAGGTGTGATTGGATGAAAGACATGCCAATCAGTTTAGCAAATCTTACATCATCTAGAGCAGGGGTGTCAAACTCATTTTCACCGCGGGCCACATCAGCATAATAGTTACCCTGGAGGGCCATATGTAACTTATAAATGTAAATACTCTTTAATGTTAAATACCTCTGAATTTATTACTTATTCAAGTTACAAATATTACAGATATATTTGCATAGATATTAAAAGTGCTTGTTTCTCTATTATAATTTAAATCCTTGTTAGGTTTATGAAACCACATTACCCCATCAATCAACAATCAAACCAAACTATCCAAGTGAATAAAGAAAAATAACATCAAAGATATCATATTTACTTTGTTCAAAACTTAAAATATCAAATAACTGTTAAAATAGCAATTGTGCTTCAAAAACGCTCCCTCTGAAAAAGACTTTGAAGCGCGGGCGATTTCTTCAGCTACAACAAAGCTAGCTTTTACTGCTGCAATGTTTACTGCAACACATTCTAGTGAGATCACAGTTTGCCTTTTAATTCTTTGGCAACTTGTTGTTTTTCTTGATGCCTAATTTTGGCATACTTAGCTCCTTGTTTGGTCTTAAAATGCCAACGTAGATTATACTCTTTGACAACCACCACCGCTTCATAACACAAGACACAAGACATAGCGGTTTGAAGCACAAACATGTATTCACTTTCCCATCTTTCTTTAAACACCCTTCTAACTGCATTACTTCCTGGACATTTTGGGATCAATATTTGTATTTCTCAATTACATTTATTGGGAAAATCACATCGATGTGGAAACACTGCAGTGTGGAGTTGCCGTCACTTCACAGGTAACGTAATTGTGGGAAATGTAGTTTTTGGTCACTGCACGTATTTGACTTATTTTTATTTGACCACATTTGGCCCGCGGGTCTCGAGTTTGACACCCCTGATCTAGACAGACATTCATCAGAACAGTGACCAATTTTGAAATGAATAATCATTTAACCAATAACCAATCAGAGTGAAAGGGAACACCGTGCACTATAGAGGATGTGGTAACTATGGCAGCCTGAATGTGCTGAATGTGCGTATACACTCACCGGCCACTTTATTAGGTACACCTGTCCAACTGCTCATTAATACAAATGTCGAATCAGCCAATCACATGGCAGCGACTCAATGCATTTAGTCATGTAGACATGGCCAAGACGATCTGCTGCAGTTCATCAGAATGGGGATGAAAGGTGATTTAAATGACTTTGAACGTGGCATGGTTGTTGGTGCCAGAAGAGCTGGTCTGAGTATTTCAGAAACTGCTGATCTACAGGGATTTTCATGCACAACCATCTCTAGGGTTTACAGAGAATGGTCCGAAAAAGAGAAAATATCCAGTGAGCGGCAGTTCTGTGGGCGCAAATGCCTTGTTGATGCCAGAGGTCAGAGGAGAATGGCCAGACTGGTTCTAGCTGATAGAATGGCAACAGTAACTCAAATAACCAGTCATTACAACCGAGGCATGCAGAAGAGCATCTCTGAACACACAACACGTCAAACCTTGAAGCGGATGGGCTACAGTAGCAGAAGACCACACCAGGTGCCACTCATGTCAGCTAAGAACAGGAAATTGAGGCTACAACTCGCACATACTCACTAAAATCGGAAAATAGAAGATAGGAAAAAACCGTTGCCCTGGTCTGAGTCTCGACAGACATTTGGTTGGTAGGGTCAGAATTTGAACAGCATGAAAGCATGGATCCATCCTGCCTTGTATCAGTTCAGGCTGATGGTGGTGTCGCAGTGGTGATGCTATTATGTCGATGTGGACCAGACTCTCGGAGGAATGTTTCCAGTACTTTGTTGAACCTATGCCACAGTCCCCCAGGGGGCTGTGGATCCTGGTAGAGAGTACGCTGTGCGCAATTGGCAGCTGCTTCTCGCCGGTGTGTGATTGGCTGTGTAAGACTTGTACCTGTATTAATATTGTAAAGCGACCTTGGGTACCTTGAAAAGGCCATATATAAATTGAACATTCATTCATTCATAATGCATGTCTTAAAGCAAAAGGGGATACAAACTAGCAAGGTGTACCTAATAAAGTGGCCGGTCAGTGTGTATTCATCTTCATAATATTATTAAATTAAATTATTAAAGCCCCAGGCAAATATGTCTGGCAAATTCATTAATGTTTTTACATTACAAATTATATTTCTATCCTACTATATCAAGAGTATGATTAAACAATTATAGTTCCAATGGTTACAAAAACAACCCAATTTTTAATGTGGTTTATATGATGAAATGACTTAGGACAAGGATGAAGTACATGAGGATGAGGAAGGAAGGGTACTGGGTAGGTTTTATGGGTAAGGGGCAATGTTGAGGTATGTGGGGGTGAGAGGGTTGTGGATGGTGTTGGGTATGATGGGGTGGGTGTGTGGGGGTGGCGTTTGGAATATCGGGTGAGATTTGAACGGTGTTAGGAATGTTGGGTTGCGTAGGTGGAGATGGTTTTGAGATGTCGGTTAGGGATGGTGTTGGGTATGTTGAGGTATGGATGCGGTGGTGATGGTGTTAGGGATGTTGGGTGGGGTGGAGATGGTATTGAGATGTCGGTTAGGGATGGTGTTGGGTATGTTGAGGTATGGATGCGGTGGTGATGGTGTTAGGGATGTTGGGTGGGGTGGAGATGGTATTGAGATGTCGGTTAGGGATGGTGTTGGGTATGTCGAGGTATGGATGCGGTGGTGATGGTGTTAGGGATGTTGGGTGGGGTGGAGATGGTATTGAGATGTCGGTTAGGGATGGTGTTGGGTATGTCGAGGTATGGATGCGGTGGTGATGGTGTTAGGGATGTTGGGTGGGGTGAAGATGGTATTGAGATGTCGGTTAGGGATGGTGTTGGGTATGTCGAGGTATGGATGCGGTGGTGATGGTGTTAGGGATGTTGGGTGGGGTGGAGATGGTATTGAAATGTCAGGGTAAGGGTGGGGTGGTAATGGTGTCATCAAAGTATGGTGGGATGTCAAAGTATGGAGATGAGGTGATTTGTGTTAGGGATAGGTGAGAGTGATGGTGTTAAGGATGAGTGGGGTGGGATGGTCATGGTGTTGGGTCAGGTGGTCATGGTGTTGGTGATGGTTGAGGTGGTGTTAGTGATAAGGTGATGGTGTTCGGGATGGTTGGGGTGGTGATGGTGTTGGTGATGGGTGCAATGGTGAAGAGTAGGGTGGAGATGGTGTTAAGAATGTCAGAGTATGACAATAAGGTGATGGTGTTGGTGATACGGTGATGGTGTTAGGGATGGTTGGGGTGGTGATGGTGTTGGTGATGGGTGCAATGGTGAAGAGTAGGGTGGAGATGGTGTTAAGAATGTCAGAGTATGACAATAAGGTGATGGTGTTGGTGATACGGTGATGGTGTTAGGGATGGTTGGGGTGGTGATGGTGTTGGTGATGGGTGCAATGGTGAAGAGTAGGGTGGAGATGGTGTTAAGAATGTCAGAGTATGACAATAAGGTGATGGTGTTGGTGCTGTGATGGTGATGGTGCTGGTGTTGGGTGGGGTGGTTATAATTCCCGTGCAGCTCTCTAATGCCGACTGAATATATCAATGCTGTCTTTGTGGGAATGCAAACTTGAACCTTTCTAACATGCTATTACCATGACAACTGTTTCCATCATATGTGATTTTTTTTTTCTTTTTCTGGAATGATCATGACATGAACTTGAAACTCTCTCTAATCACTAATCAACACATCCAGTCACACAAAATTTGGGTGATTTTTTAAAAACAATTTTTGCATTTGTGTTCTTAGTTCTAACGCTGTCTGTGAAATTCCTCTCTTCCACAAGCCCTGTGAAGCCACTGATGGTTCCCTGTTCCCTCAGACTGCTGTCTGCCAGCTCAGAGCTCAGTACCCAGAGAGGCACCAGGAAACAGTACAAAGTTGTTGCTCTTTGTTCTTCAGGCTCATGTGAAACACTCTGGTCTCTGGAGATGAAAAAAGGCTTTCTGCCAGTAGTCTGGTATCTCCTCTGGTCTAGTGAAGTTTGTGGAGATGAATTGTGGTGGTTGAAGTGAGAGTTCTGTGTAGAGGCATCAATGTGAAACCTCAGCAGGTGGTTCAATAAGAACTTCAGTAATAGCTTCAGATGTTGAGCCAGTATGAGACTCAAAGTGACTTCAGTGGAAGTTTCAATTGTATCTTGAGTAGGAGCTTCAGTATCAGCCTGAGGTGTGAGTACTGACATCAGTAAGAACTTCAGTAGTAACTTCAGATGGAGGTCCAGTAAGAGTTTCAGAAGTTTTAGTAGTGACTTGAGTAGGAACCTCAGTAGTAACTGACCCTAAAGCTGGGCGTACACTGTATGATATTTTAAATCGTGTAGTCAGCTCCAGCTCAAACTGTACGACTAAATCGCAGGGAGAGCTCGTGGAGCTGCTTCAACAGTGCGATACTCTCACGAGGAGCGATTTGAATTTCAAACATGTTTGATATTCTTGCGACGCTGCGATTTCTGATCGGGAGTTGGTAGTGAGGTGTGACTCGCTCCTCGTTTACCTGTGTAAACTATACGATGCGCGACACGCGATTGAGCCGAAACTCGGCCCGATCGCAAAAATAGTCGCACGAGTGAAAAATCGGCAGAAAATGGGGGCTTCCGGTTATGGCAGCTTAGAGAACAGACACGCCTCGATCGGCTCTGCGATACTTTCTCTTAAACCCTGTCAACAACGCAGCAGTTCATCAAACTTAGATTTTTAAAGGAGCTAAACACTTCTGGTTTTATTGTTCTCATCTGAAAGTTGAAAATGCCAGCAAAAAAGAAAGAGGCAGGCTTATCGGATGAACAGAATTTGGCTAGCGAGGCGAGCGGCTCACCACCGTCATGGTTCCTCTCTGAAATGGAGAAGGGGTTTTCGAAAATTCAAGACATGGTGGATAACCGTCTTGGCAAGCTCGGCGACATCATCGCAAAAATTCACACGAATCAAGCTGCCATTAACACCAAACTACATGAACTTTCAGCAAAGCAAACCGAGTATGAAACCGCTATAGTGGACTTTCGTGCAGAGCTGGCTAATGCTAACAAAATCCAAGACGAACATATCAAGGAGCTGAAGGAAAAAATTGATGACATGGAAAACAGGGCGAGACGCAAGAATTTGCGCCTTGTGGGATTTCCTGAAGGTGTCGAGGGTAAAGACGGAGCGAGTTTTCTCCGAGAGTGGCTACCAAAAATTCTCGACATCAGTGACGAACAGGCAGGATCATTCGAAATCGAAAGATGTCACCGCAGTCTCCAACAGCGACCTGCCGAGCACGAGAAGCCACGGGCACTGGTTGCTCGCTTTCTCCGCTATAGGGACACCGAAATAATTCTCCAAACGGCCAGGAGAAAAGGCGAGCTGAGGTTCGGAAACTCAACCATTATGGTCTTCAGGGATGTGTCCACGGCACTGTACAAAAGAAAACGGGCGTTTAACGACATAAAGAGACGACTGAGAGACCACAACATCACCTACAGTTTGCTCCACCCGGCTACTCTTAGGGTGAATTTCTCGGAGGGACGCCGCAATTTTTCATCCCCATCATCAGCGGAGAACTACTTTCAGCAACACCATCCACAGCTGCTCCAGGGAAGGCCAAGTTCGTAAATATGAACTCCATGAGGAAAAGGTATACCATGTAAAAGACGGACTGCTGCTTGTTTAGTTCTATTTATCTATGCAGAGCTTAGGCCGATATAGGTGACGTGAATGTGGATCGCTTCACCTGAGCGTGTTATAGGGGAGTTTACTAGGTCTACAGTTTGTTCGGGGGTACGTAGACCCAGAGGGTGGAGGGGCAAAATCCTTTTTATATATTTGGTTATACTCAATTATCGTCGTGTTCTAAATGAAAGTCTGGTTTCACTTTCACTTTTTTGTATTTGTGCGAAGGCGCTGCTGATGTGTAGCGATGAGTATTTGCTAATTTCCTTGTCATTTATTTTTCTGCTAGTAGCTGTAGTAACAGGCTCTAACGAACTTTACGGTAGAGGAAAAGATGGTAGGGACACCCTCAATATATAGATTTTTATCATGGAATGTTAATGGTTTAAATAATGCCTTAAAACGCAAGAAAGTACTGAGCTATATTAAAACCAAAACGATAGATTTTGCCTTCCTGCAAGAAACCCACTTAACGAACGAGGAACATAAAAAACTTGAAAGACAATGGCCAGGGCAGCTGTTTTTTTCATCCTTTACATCACAATCCAGAGGGGTGGCAATTTGGGTAAACAAAAAGATCTCCTTTCAGCCTGAAACTATTGAAAAAGACGCAGGTGGACGCTTTATAATTATTAGAGGACTTGTTGGCTTAGAACCACTTGTTTTGGTGAATATCTATGGGCCAAATTACGATGAACCAAAATTTTTTTTAGACATTTTCTTTAAATTAACGTATGCTTCCACAGAACTAATAATCGGAGGAGATATGAATCTGGTGTTAGATATGTGGGATAGATCAACAATACAGGCACCCCTAACCCAGGCAGCTAAAACACTAAAGAAAGAAATACTGAGTCATAACCTCATAGACATATGGAGAGAATCAAATAAAACCAAACAAGAGTATTCATTTTATTCACATAAACACAATAGTTACTCTAGAATTGACCTTTTCCTTATACACACCGGGAGAGAACCTAGAGTATTATCATGTGAATATCTAGCCAGAACTATCTCAGACCACTCTCCTTTATTGCTGTCAATGGATAGTCAATATGCATCATCTAGGCCCAAGCGGTGGAGGTTTAATACTCATCTTCTTAATGACTCAAAATTTGTGAAATTTATAAACACTAACATAGACACTTTCCTAAATATAAACAAGGGCTCTGCGTCTCCGGTTATAATTTGGGAATCTATGAAAGCATACCTTAGAGGTCTAATCATTTCTTACTCAGCAAATAGGCGGAAAAACCACTTAACACAATTGCGCTCCATAGAACTAGAAATAAAAAAACTAGAAGAGACTCATAGCACCACAAAAGATGAACAGATACTCCAACTACTCAATGCTAAAAAACTTGAATACAATATTCTAATTACTCGTGAAGCTGAAAACGCCATCCTCAGAAGTAAAGCTCAATACTATGAACATGGAGACAAGGCAGGGAAGCTGTTAGCATGGCAGATTCGGAAGGAAGATGCCCACAGGTCAATCACTACCATTAAACTTATAAATGGTACAGTCACTAAAGACCCTAAATTAATTTAATTCAGCATTTGAAACATTCTATAAGTCACTCTACACATCACAGAATAGTGATATAGCTGATATAGATTCTTTTCTGGATGGCCTTGAAACTCCAGCAATATCCGATCAGGAACGAGGGAACCTAGAAATTAAGGTTTCGAAGGAAGAAATTACAGAAGCTATTGCAAATCTACCAATGGGTAAATCGCCAGGATTAGATGGTTTTTCTACAGATTTTTATAAAAAGTTTTTACCCAGATTGATCAACCCTATGATAGAAATGTACAATAGAATGTTTGAAGATGGTCAACTTCCAGAAACATTGGAACAAGCTTTAATTATTGTAATCTTAAAACCAGGAAAAGATGCAAAATTGTGTGGTTCATACAGACCTATATCATTATTAAATACGGATTACAAAATTTTAACAAAAGTAATTGCCAGTAGGCTGGCTCTGGTTCTACCAAAGCTGGTGGCTCATGATCAAACTGGTTTTATTTTCCAACGCTCTGGTACAGATAATATACGAAGGTTTTACAATATTTTACATTATGCCAAACACACTGATGAACCAGTCCTTGCAGTCTCCTTAGATGCTGAAAAAGCATTTGACCATGTTGAATGGAACTACCTAAGCTCATTATTAAAGAACATGAATTTTGGCCCAAATTTTCTCAAAATAATTAAGATTTTGTATCAACACCCCATGGCCTGTGTTCAAACTAATAATGATATTTCCCCACTTTTTCCTCTAACACGGGGTACAAGGCAAGGCTGCTCTTTGTCTCCAGGGTTGTTCTCACTTGCAATTGAGCCCTTAGCTATTGGCATTAGGAAACACTCAAAAATACATGGAGTACATATCAGTGACAAGACACATGTCATTTCACTATTTGCAGATGACATCATGTTATATATCACTCAACCCCAAAAATCAGTTAGGGGTTTATTGGAACTGCTAGATAGGTTTGGGGTGGTTTCAGGCTATAAAGTGAACAAAACCAAAAGTGTCATCATGCCTCTTAATTCAGCAGCAGAAAAGACTTCCCATATAAATATTCCCTTCTCCTGGAAGCACCAGCTTACTTATCTGGGTATACATATATCTAAGGAAGTAAACCACACCTTTGAGCTTAATTACACACCACTATTAAAAAAGGCAGAACAGGAGCTAGAAAGGTGGAAACGTTTGCCCATTTCGCTAATTGGACGTGTAAATTGCATAAAGATGAACATTCTTCCTAAATTTTTATATCTTTTCAGGAATCTCCCTATCTCTATTCCTCAGTATTTTTTTAAACGTCTCAATAGCTCAATTATAAGTTTCTTATGGAACAACAAAAATGCAAGAGTTAAACTTAAGGTGCTATGTCGTCCTACACATGAAGGGGGGCTTGGTTTACCTGACTTTCAGCTGTACTACTGGGCTGCCCAATCAATAACAATATGGGCCTGGCAAGCAGATTTTCAAAATCCTCCCGCCTGGGTGCAACTGGAACAGTATTTCGTAGCTAATACATCTCTATCCAGTTTACCCTACATTCCTCAATATCACACTCTTAAATCTGCCACTAGCAACCCCCATATTATACATAATTGTAAGTTGTGGTTGGAAATACGTAAAAAAACCAGAAACCAGAAACTAGTTTATCCAGACACGCCATTCCATAACAACCCAGCCTTACCGGAACCATTAAGAGACAGTAGCAGTCATATATGGTTTAACAAAGGAATACATACATTTGGCCAATTATACCAAGACAATATCTTAATGACATTCGACCAAATAAAACAAGCATTTCAGCTGCATGACAAACAGTTCTTCAAATATCTACAAGTCAGAAATTACATTAGGGTGCAACAAGGAGGACGATTAGAAGCTTTATCACCTGCTGTCTTGGATACCAAACTGCTGGAATATCATACCGCAAAGGGCTTTGTTTCCTACATGTATAGAATACTGTGGGAACTAACCAATACAGAAACACTTGCAATTAAGACAAAATGGGAGCAAGATTTAAATCTTTCCTTTGAGGCAGAAGAGTGGAAGCATATTTGTAAAATAGGCCGAACGTATTTCAATAGCAGACACAAACTCCTCCAGTTTAATTTACTTCATAGAACATACTACACCCCTGAGAGGCTTAACAAGATACATTGTAGATACTCTAAATTTTGTCCAAGATGCAAGACCGAAACAGGTTCTGTCCTTCACATGTTCTGGTCTTGCTCTCACATTGATGGATTTTGGAGGGAGATACAGAGACTTATTGAAATTATAACTGGTGTTAAGTTACCCTTATGCCCTAGGCTGACCTTGTTAGGGGATGAGTCTTCGCTCTCAGTAAATAAAGTAAATACCAAAGCTAATACTAGGTTTATTAAACTGGCCTTAATTGCTGCAAACAAATGTATAACCCACAAATGGAAAAGCAGTGAGCCTCCAAGTCTATCAATGTGGGTGAAAGAACTCTCTTATGTTCCATCTGAAAAGATTATGTACAATTTAAGGAAAAAGCCTAAGACATTCGAAACAATCTGGGGAAATTTTATTACTTTTATGTCCTCTTCCAACTTTCCATAACCATCTGTTAAAAGAAGATTGGTGTTTACAGCTACTAAGGACCTTGAAGTAGATATGAAGCTTAACATTACTACAGTGCTTCTAACATGTGAATATAGACATCGCAGTGTTTTGTTTTTATTTATTATTTTTTTTTATTATTATTTTTTTTCTCTTTCCTTTTTTTCCTTATTTATCTATTTATTTAATTTTGCCCTTCCTTTGTTCGGGGGTGGGGATGGGGATAATTTTGACAACTTTGTTAACATTATTGTATACAAGTAATATTTAATGTGTGACTAATAAAGAAAAATATTGATAAAAAAAAAAAATCGGCAGAAAATGGACCAAAAATCACACAGTGTATGCCCAGCTTAAGGAGGAGTAGGACTTTAATAGAAGAGCCGCCAATAACATCAGCATCTTCAGTCGTAACTGCTTTAGCGGCTACATCAGCAGGTGGAGGAGTAACGGTTGTAGTTTACAGTAGCGGGGGCTACAAACCCTGCAGCAAGGAGGTCGCGATAATGGCCCCCGGAGGAAACGGGGCTGGCGTGGGGGTGGCGGAGGGGGCAGACGCACGCGTGGGGTGTGCCTCACCAGCCACACGGTTCTGCCTTCCACCATGCTGCCTCCCATCCCACAATGCCCTGGGGCTCTGGGCGAACCTGACTGACAGTAATTGGATGGTGGGTGGGATGGAAGGATGGTGGTGCAGACAGTGAGAGGCCAACTATAAAGAGAGAGGGGGAGGTAGATGGATGGAGATGATTTGAGTGCTGCAACACACACACACACACACACACACCATGTCGCCGAAAGAGTCTCAAGTCCTGCATGTGCATCACAGCCTCTACGAAGGTCCGTTCAAAGTGCCTCAAGCCCAGAGCTCCGTCACGCACCACCCACGGTCTCTCCTCTGCTCCACAGACGGCTACTCCACCATTGACCAAAGGGACAAGGACGGCCAGTATAGAGCAGGACACGTCCCGTCGGACCTGATGGAGCGCGAGCCGCTGAAGGTAAGGCCTGCTCCACACCGGGGGTGTCACTATGGTTCTGGGACGCTGCGGGCGGGAGTGTGTCGGCTCTGTCCAGGAAGCCCCAGCCCTGCAACGACAGGAGGGTAAGGGAGAGTTGACGGCAGGGGGTTGGCTGGTGGTTGTGTTTTGTGAGGACCCGCCCCCGTTCATGGGAGGAGATCAAAGCTCACGTTAGTACTGATAATGCGCCACTACTGGGGCTGTTCCAGAGTAATTAATTATTGAGGGCAACAGAGGAAGAAATCTAGCTGTAGTTTCCCCTGCTGGGTTCATTATGTGTTCACTGAAGCTGAGAATATCAAAGGAAGATTCCTTTTATTTCCACGAAGTCCAATATTTTTTAATGCAGCCTGATTTTGCTGTCAGGGATACCAGCCACTTCAGTTGAGAGGCGATGGGTTTTTGTATCGCCCCACTAACAAAAGTGCGCCCCCTTGTGTCCGTCGGAACCACTGCGAAGCTCTTGCTCTCACAACTGCAATATCACCAGCTCGGGGGTTCTCTGTTTGCTCATTTTGATTTGCATGAATTCACTTTGGTTATGTTTTTATTCTCCCAATCACTCTTCTCTCTCTCTCGGCCACAAATGCTTTCTAATCTCAAGGACTAACTCAACATTCAACCGTTTTTGCCGCCAACCCCCCCCCCAATTTTTGTCTCTTGTCCCCCCCCCCCCCCCTCACTTTCCCTCTTTCCTTCTTTCTCTCTCTTTTTGTCTGTCTTCCTCTCTCTCCCTCTCACTCTATCTCTCTCTGTTAAAAGCGTTTATTTATTGCTGATTTCTTAACCCCTCTCCTGTTGCCGCAGAGTGACATGAATAGGAAACACTGTATGCGGAGCAACAGGCCGACGGTCAGTCTAGTGGACGCGTGCGAGGTCAGGCCTCAGCCTGTTGACTCCTGGGTGTAATTGCATGCATGGTAGGTCCCGCGCGTCTGCTCCCCACCTGTCTGTCACCTGTGACCGTGGCCCGTCTTCACTGCCGGGCCCCCACGGCTGCGCTTTTGGGCCGTGCCTAAACCCAGAGAGCGACGTGGCTCACCCGACAGCAGACCGACGGTTCGGCCCAAAGGTCGTGCGCTCGACGGCCACGTTGAGTCGCATGCCTCTCGCGTCTCTGTGTGTCTCTAGTTCTTTCCCCAGCTGCCAATAGCAGCGCAGATTTGCGTGTCCGGATTGGCTCCCCAAAAGAGCACGGCTCTCTGGGTTAACTACAGCACACGCCCCTCGCTTCTGTCATCCTGCTTCTATTGTGTCCGCCCCCTTCCCCAACTCCCGGCCCCCTCCCCCAACTCCCCGCCCCCTTCCCCAACTCCCCGCCCCCTCCCCCAACTCCCCGCCCCCTTCCCCATCTCCCCGCCCCCTCCCCCATCTCCCCGCCCCCTTCCCCACCCTGGTTCCCGTCTCCCCGCCCCCATGGGGATATCTGTTACTTCACACACAGTGGGTCCCTGCTAATTTGATTCATCCTTTCCATGTCATCGTTTCCAAAATCTTCACGCTTCTAGGTTAAGGCATATTAAGGTTTGAAGGTAAGTTACAGGCAGAAACTCTGGTCTGGAAATCAGTGCTTCATTAATACATTCTTGCATTTGTCTGTGTGTGTGTGTGTGTGTGTGTGTGTGTGTGTGTGTGTGTGTGTGTGTGTGTGGGAATGAGTGTGAATGTGTGTGTGTGTGACGCTCACATGATCTTCCCATCCTCACTAGCGTCATCGCACTGCAGTGCTGCGCTTGGGTGCGCCCCGATCGGTGAAGCCATCGTAACATATTCCCGTACGGGATACGTAACACGTCGTCGTTGGCCCGTCATGCAGAACGTTGTTTTCGTACGGGACCTTCCTCTGACGTGTTGTGTCTCCTTCCCACAGGCCTAGCCGGCCCCGGCTCCTCACCTCGGCCCGGACACGGATCCCACAAGACGCGTCACCACTGCCATTTCTCAAGGACTCGCCCAGCGACGAGGAACCATCAGCGGACCTTTTTACGAGACAGAGAGAGAGAGAAAATAACCCACATACTTTCGACGGGCAGGCAGCCAGCCTCGCCTTTCTCCGCCAGGCGAAGAGGAAACGGGAATGCGGGAGGCGTTTTCGGTGATGGCGGCAGCTAAAGGACCTGTGTCTCACATTCCCACTGAGCAGGAACCCGGTACGGCAGCAAGCACTCCGCCCGACAGTTCAGCTTCATCACTGCGGGCGGAGGGATGGGTGGAGACGTGGTCGGGTGGATGGATGGATGGATGGATGGATGGATGGATGGATGGATGAGTCGCAAGCAAAGAGAAGGTGATGTCGCGGACTTGGATCTGTACTGAAAATAAATGGAGCGATAAGAATACGAGGGAAAACTGTTTGGACAAAACGTCACGATGGCCAGATGTCCTTGTTTGTTTAAATTCTGTCCTGTTTCGTTAGTGTTTTGGTTTTGTTCCGTTTTTGATCTGAAGGTCTGTGGTGGTGGGTGGGTGTATGTGTTAATGAAAGGAAAAGGGACGTTTGTGATTGGTGAATCCTCAGAGGAGGCGGGGCAGTGTCCTTGTGCCATTTTCTCCGATTCCTGCCTCCACCTGCCAGCGGCTCCTTCAGGAGACATTTTTGTGATTTACAGAAGCGGTTTGCCACAACATGCTAACGTCGCCGACAGTATCCGAACATTCTCTGGCCGACGGTAGCGTAATTTCATTTGTGTAATGCTGTTTTTCCACTTTACTTTGAGGGAGGGCGCTATCGTAAAATCAAAACAGTGCTCCTGTAGCCAGCGCTGAGCATGGAGGTTCGGTACCAGCTGTCTTTGAACCGGGCTGAGGCAAACAATCCCACATGCTTCTGAAACGAACATGAGGCTGTGCTTATGATTGGTTTGAGATGGTCGCCGTTGGAGTTTGGAATGTCTGTTTACATCAAAGGGAGAATGGAGGGAAAGGTCAGTAGGTGTCAGTAGACGGAAGGTTCCAGAAGTCAGTAGGTTTCTGTGCAGAAGATGTAAAGGAAGGGGCTTTTTGGAGCAGGGGAGGCTGTTGCTCGCTTTTGGTGTCAGATGGACACACATTTGACCCTTTTATATTTTTGTTGGTTTTCTAAATGTATATTAGGGTCATAAAACATAAACACACACACACACACACACATATATATATATATATATCTTTTAATGGTCTTTCCACATTGATTGGTATGTATCATCCATAACAAGTCAGTGTTCCGGATGGCATGCAGTGGACAAAGCATCGCTTATTTGTAAAAATGAGTTAATCTCATCTTAATTTAACTGTGTATTAAAAGGCTGTAGAGTAACGCTGTTCACCTATTTATAGTCTATATTTTCAAAAAGTTTGGAAAAAAAAACACAAAAAAAGTTCATTGTTCTTTTAGAACCGTCAGAAGACACTTTGAACATGTTGAGGCCGGTTCATGAGATGATGACTTCTGACTGCAGTACTTACAGCTGTGTAATAGGCAATGGGCGGGACAAGGGGCGGGGCACAGGGCCACAGACACTGAGCAAAGCACTAGGAGTCTGTGCTGTGAACTGGTGCGAGTGCTCTCCATTCTGAAGAGCGGATATGGAATTAAGGAGCGAGGTCGCCTGGTGAAGATGTACAGAAAGCCAGAAATGGAACGTTGGCCGTTTTCCTGAACTTCACGACTTTCCAGTTTTCTCAGAAGTCGTCCTCTGTAGAGTGGTTGAACATGATGGAAAGCTGTCTCGGACCACGTCTGCTCACGCCTCACGGCTTGGGGAAAATATTAGAATATTCTGGAAACCAGAAATGTTTTGGGAGGCGTGTGCAGCACTGTGTGAGACTAATGTCACATTCTCTGTCTCTTTCTTTCTCTTTGGCAGTGTAACAATAGAGCTTACTAATAACAAAAATAACGGTAGCTTTGTGTATTAACTTTCATTTTAAAAACAAAATCTATTGTTTCCCGACATCGAGAAGGTATTTGTGTGTTCGTGGATAATGTCATGTGTGTCTGTTATTAACTGCGTTTTTGCAGGACACAACCAAAGCATTTTGGTATTGTACAGTGTATTATGAAGTTGGATCCACGAGTGTGAATTAGTGTAAGATTGTATATTTATAGAAACATTTTTAAAAGATTAAATTGGGGATGGGGGGGGGGGGGGTGTGGGTGGGGTGCAAAATGGAATCAAGAAAGACCTGCCTTTGTAGATGTCACTAATTCAGAGTGTCAGAAAACACAGTAAATGTAAACTTGGTAGCAAATGTGTTTGTAACTCTCATATGTGCCTTAACCCTTCTGTGTTAGATGGAGGAATAACTGTGTTTTATATTGATCTGTCGTTCCGCTTCCCCCACTCCTGGTTCTCAAAACCTGTCCTCATCTCTCTCACTCACTCTCTCTCTTTCTCTTTCTCTCTCTCTCTCTCTCCCTCCCTCCCTCCCCTCTTCACTTACTCCATGTCTTCAGTGTAGTCTAGACAGGTGGTGGGTTTTGCCTTGTATTACATTGTATTATATATTTTAAAAGAATAGACACCATTAAAGGGTTTGAGTACGTTTAGCAGGAAGGTGTTCCTACTTTCGTAGTACAGGAGAACGATGCCACAGTGACGGAATGGATTACGTTAATTTTACTAATACCTGGAGGGGCACGTTGCACTTGTTAGAATCCAATGGAAAATATGGATTTGTAGAGTATCACTTTGGTGTGTTTTCAATAAATCATGCTTGGAAAGACTTTAGTGTCTGTAGAGAGTTTATTATTATTGCGGTTGTTATTGTTATTATAAAAACTTTATCTTAAAAATGACTGAGACTCCAAATCTATAGCCCTGTTTTCTACAATTTTGCAGTCGGAACGATTTTCTTCTAATATGGCCCTATAATGGTTGGAGGAAGGAGGGATGATGTCCTCATGATGGAGACATTTTATTCATCCTGGTATTGAGGGGAGATGACACTACAATAGTGCAGTTTACAGGCAGTGTGCTGTAAATATACAGCACAGTGTATTTCTCCTGGAGGAACAAGCTTCCACATAGCACAGGACCTTCACAGGACCCTCACTGGACCCTCACAGGACCTTCACAGGATGCAGTTCAGCGGTGCGTTTCAGCGAGTGTTCGTGCCGCCCCAGAGATGGCCTGCGTGACGATGGACAGGTGCTTGTGCGCCTGGGCCCAGTCCTCCTTCTCCACGGCGTCGGCCACGCCTGGAAACGTCGGCACCCCCGACGACCCGGACGCCCAGATCACGTGCCTGGAGGAAACAAGCCCAGTGTCTGCAAAGTCACTGTTTCACTGAATTCATCGCTACAACTTGAAAGTCTTTCCAGCTCCTGGCCTGGAGGCCACAGCACAGTTTAGAGTTTCACCCACCCCAGTATGTTCAACTCCTGAAATGCTGGATTTCTCTTGGTTCCAAGAATTAGTAAGACTACAGCCCGAGGCAGAGTTTTCTCCTTTAAAGCCCCTCAATTATGGAATAGCCGATACGAGATTGACACAGTTCCAATCTTTAAATCTAGACATAAGCCTCACCTATCTAATAAAGCCTTCAGTTAATATTCCCCATGTGAAGGTGTAGGGGCTTGGGGGCCCCCACACGTTGAGATTTCTGGTGATCTGAGATGTTGATGCTGTCATCCAGCTGTGTCATGGCATCACTCTAGTTGTGACAATGACTTGACTGGAAAGCAATGTCTCAGTGAGCCCTCATGCCTGTGGTCACCTCTGAACCCCTCCCTTTAGTTATGCTGCTATAGATTAGCCTGCCGGAGCCACATGCTCATCACTGGCACGTGAGCTATGTACATTTAAATCAATGGTGGTTTAAATTCATGTCCACATTCTCAGTCTGTATTGTCCATCTTTTTGGATGCTTCTACCCAAGATGATTACATGCAAGCACCTACAAGCACCTGGGAGATGGTCTGTTTTGCTGGTGGATGTACTGATGCCGGGGTTGGATGTGCCATTGCTGCAAGAGGTCGTGCTGATGCTAGCTCCTACCTGAGGCCCACCATCTACACTGAAGGGACTGTGACTACTTGGCTCAGAATGAGAGCAAAACTCTTCATAGCTAAATGACCTTAAATGAATGGCCAAGGAATTCGACCCATCGATGAGTGACGTGTGCTCAACAGTTTTGTTCCACAGCTCTTCGAACGTTACCTGTATCCGTATTTGTTGGGGAATGCCAGAGGGTCCAGGAAGGCCCGGTCCAGCAGCATCAGCTGGTCGTTAATCATGCGGGACCTGAGGGGCCTGCCACACACACACACACACACACAAACACACACACACGAGCTCGTTCCTGGATCGTACGAGCACAGGGAAAACCAGCCCACCAGGCTCTGATCTGTTACGTGAACATACGTCTCGTTCGCCAGGTCTGAAGCGCGGATGTCCTGGTCCAGGCTTGTAGCCGCCATCCGAAACGACTTTACTGCCTCTTTTAAGGGTTCTGGAGTGCAACCAGACTGCTGGTTATCGACAGTTAACAGTACCAATGCTGCTATGTCCCAACAATGCTAATATAATATAGTTTGTGAAGATCTGGTGACTTTACGTCCTTTGAATATGCAAAGGCGCTACGTTAGGGAAGCTCATGGTTTGATCATGTACCCATGGAGACGGCCATTATGTGTTGTGCTTTTGTACCCGTGGAGATGCTGATTGTGCTTTTGTACCCATGGAGATAGCGTTCGTACAGTGCGATGTTTTCTTAATCACGTAGACGGTAATTGTATGAAGCGATTGAGCCCACAGCGATGACGATCAGACCGTGGGATGACGTACCCATGGAGACGCCGTTGGCCTGCAGCTGAGCTTCAAACGCGTCCACGGCAGCGGCGAGGTACTGCTCGAGAGTCTCGGCGTAGTCGCTGCAGTTGAAAGGCAGGAGGAGGCTGTCAGCCAGACGCAACAGCACGTTCCCCGCCGTCCTTGCTACCGTCTGGTGACTCGTGAATCCTTCAAGCAGAGAGACGCGTGGCGATCGGGAGGAGCTAAACACTAGAGAACTGCTTTAATGACTTTAAGAGGATGGGTGGATGAGGCTGGAGGAGCAGACCTGGGTCGATGTATCTGGATGCGTAGTCAAACGTGTCGTACGCTGTGTGGTACGCTGGGTAGATGCGGGCTCTGGTTTTGCTCTGAAACAAACGGAAAACGCATGATAATCCTGCATATGGGTGCTGAATAAAAACCCAATTAGAGAAGTGATGCCTTCCCCTGGTCTTGGAGTATTAACCTCCACCCAAGTTGGCTTACATCCGTCACACTGCAATAAAAACGTTCAGAGGTTCCAAAAGACCATGTTTGCAGATGTGGTACATCAGGCTGAAAACTATTGTAGGAGACCAGGTAAAAGTCATTTATTCTATGGGGAACAGATTTAGTTCTGTCTTTTAAAGCATTTTGAACAAGGCTTTTGGCTAAACCAACACCACAGTGACATCCAGTTAAACGGGACGGAGGCCTCCTACCCGATCGTAGGTGTAAGATAAATCCAGAGAGGTTATTCCCAGGTAGTGGACAAAGGAAGCGTAGTCACTTCCTGCTCCTGTCATGTATCCCACACTGAGGGAAAACCAGTAAACAACTCCAGCAATCAGAATGCAACATGATGTAGTTCTATGCAAATGACATTCATTACTTTAAAAGTATAAAGTGTGACTGTAATGTAATGGGGAGTGTAGAGGGTAATAGAGCCTAACAGACTTTGGGATGTTTCCATAAGCAGTACTTGTCCTGTTGGAATAACGAATCCAGTTATCATACACTGATACGGAGTCTGAACCGGGAATGTTCACCTGAGAATGTGTCAGATCACACTGTTCAGTTCGATCAGGAACATGAGGACAGGTTACTGTGAAAGCCGGTGAAATTACAATGACATGGTGAGCACGTTTCTACCGTGGTTCGTGAGACATCTGTGGCCAGGCTCTCACCTGCTTGGACGCTGTAAAGATGACATTCTGTACTGTTGGGGACCCAGACGCTCTCAGAGTAGCGTTAGCTTCAGGAGACCGGGAGAACATGGTTAGTCTCATGACTTTACATTGCACGCGTGAGGTAATTACACGTGTGAGGTAATCTTTCGTATTTAATGAATAATGTGTGAGGTAATCTGTTTCTTATTTAATGAATCGTGTGTGAGGTAATCTGTTTCTTATTTAATTAATCGTGTGTGAGGTAATCTGTTATTTAATTAATCGTGTGTGAGGTAATCTGTTTCTTATTTAATGAATCATGTGTGAGGTAATCTGTGTCTTATTTAATGAATCATGTGTGAGGTAATCTGTGTCTTAGAGCAGCGGTCACCAACCACCGGGCCGCGGACTGGTTCCGGTCTGTGGGTCATTTGGTACAGAGCCGCACAGAAAAAAAATATGTACCTATTTATTTTATCGACAATCAGAGACTGAGTGATGTTTTATTTTGAAAAATATAAAACATTTTGGGATTCTCTCCCAATTACATCTGTTGGTGCGTCTGTGCCTCTTGACAGGTTTATTCAGGTCAAGACGCTCGTCCAGGTCACATGATATGTTACCCCAGTTGAGCCCCCAAAGCTAGCTAGTTTTATGCCAGTCATATCATTTTATTTCGTCGTATTTACTCCCCACATTTTAAAGGCCGGTCCGTGAAAATATTGTCTGATGTAACCGGTCCGTTGGGGTCCGCTGTCTTAGAGCACCAGCCAGTACATTCTTTTCTTGCTGTTTTATGTTGCCTAGCTGATGGTGGCACACTGGCTAGTTTGTGTGTCAGTGCGGCATCAAAAATCCACATGATCCATCATGCTTTTCTGTCACAGGTAAAGAGTATAAACATAAGCTAATGGACAGCCGTGAAATCCCTCATAGTTTACTGGCCCAGCTCAAACACATTATTAGATGTGGGAGAATGAATGCTAGTAACCGTCCTGGATGTCGCGGATTCAAAGCAGGGATCTAGCCGTTTCCACAGACGAGCCTTTAACCACCAGCCTACAGAAAGGAAGTGCATAGTAGTGGGAGAGTTTACCGAACACGGAGATGTCCACGTTCATGTAGGCCACCGTACGCTGGCTGAGTTTGCTCGCGTATTCCTGCCAGTGTCAACAACAACAGTGCAGCTTTAGCATCGTAAGTCTGAGCGTCGGTGGGCGCCACGGTAACCCACCACGGTAACCCACCGCCTCTCACCTCGGCATATTCGGTAGATCCAATCAGCCCGAACTCCTCAGCCCCCCAGCTCCCAAATATTAAGGTGCGCCGGGGCCTCCATTGACCTTTGCAGAGAGAAAGATGATCTCTAGTACGCAGAATGAACCCTGCCATTCGTAGCTACATGTCTTTGCTATCTGTCCCATCAACCCACACCTAGAAGAATGCATTACTTAAACGTCTGTCTTTCTGTAGCTCACTTGGTAGAGTGAAATGCTACCGCCACCATCATGGCTTTGTTCCTAAGGAACATATGCACGGTTATACTGATCACCCAAGACGATAGGGAGCGGTTTACACATCGTCCCTGTACAGCTGACTCAGCCGTGCTGGTAGTTGTTGACTGAGTGGTGTGTGTGTGGTTTCCACAGCTCACCTGCCTTCACCTTTTGACCCAGGACCCTGGTGATCTCCAGCATGACGGCCGTGCCGCTGCTGGGGTCGATGGCTCCATGCACCCAGCTGTCTCTGTGGTTCCCGTAGATCACGTACCGGTCTGCACACGAGCCAGGGGACGGGTCAGAATGGGACAGGCAGACTCTCCGCCCAAGCGGAGGGAAAGAGGCTGTGCGTACCTGGCTCCACGCTGCCCCGGATCACCCCCATCACGTTGGCGGAGTCTCGCAGCTCGCCGCGGTTGTACACATCCAGCTTCACGTCGCTGGTGAGCAGAGTCAGAACAGCCATGTTGTTTACACGCTTGGACAGCAAATTGCTGTGGACCGGGCCTGGTGCTCAGGTGAGTGTAGCGGACCTGTTCCTCATACCTGTCTCTAAAGTGAGATCCACCGGCGAATCCTGGTCCACCGAAGTTGTACGTGCAGGGAAAGGACCCCTGCCACCCGGCAGGAGCTGCAGACCCTCCCAGCTCGCTGTCACAGTTTATTACACCCGTAAATGTAGATGTTATCAGCGGATATGGGGCCACAGAGATATGATAAAATAAAAGTCCCCCAAGGTTGCTATACGCTCACCAAGACGTAAAAGTTTTTTCATTAGGCTTGTAAATTGAGTTGTTTCCGGGAACCATTAAACGTGCAAGAGTTACAGATCGCTAGTAATGAATCAGACTGGAAGGTTAACAAATGCGGTGACCGTCCTTTGTGCTTGATGGATCAGAACGACCAACGCCTCATTCAAATGTGCAGCTATATGGAGGAATGAGTAAAACCTGAGTGGACACGAGAACCTTTAACTCACCATATCAATGCACGGGCATCTTCAAACCCTATTGGCTGGATTGGAATGGGTGGAACATCGGTGAGGTCCTCCACGGGGATTCTGTACGTGCCATCTGAGAACGGGGGAAAAGCAGTTGGTGACGTTTATGGACTTTGCAATGCACACAAATAAAAAAAGAGCCGAACGGTTACTTTTGGCGGCGAGGTAAGGGGTCAGAGGGTCGCCAAAATCGTTCTTGTAACTTCCTCTCTCCACGCCGGAGGGAGGGAGGTACCAGGAGTGGGGATACGTCTCGTTCTCGTCCGACATCAGGCCATCGTTGATGTCGTAGGGGTCTGTATAGACGAGGACTCCGACGACCCCGAATGGTGCGGCATTGATCGCCTGGTAACGACACGGGCAGGCGTGGGACGAAGAAAGACCGTGAAAAAACATCTATGGAAACTGGCCATAGCACCAGACGGGCCTTGATGACCATGAATTATCAAGATAAAAGACTTAGTTGTTAGATAAAGGAATATTCTAGTGCTACCTGAAAAACATTGCTGCTACCATTCAGGATAATTAAAGCGTTTAGGATAATTACAATGATTTTGCAGTGATGAGTTTATGGTGAGACTTTACATTTGTGTGCTTGTAAATCATATAATTTAGCTGAGATGCCTTTTCATAGATCACAGGCTGTGTTCCTGCATGTTATGACGAGCGAATACAGATTCGCTTCATAACTAAACATTTGTGCTTCTTTGTCTTGTTTTCATGAATACGTATTTATTACAAAAAATACATATTAGTCTATATTTCTCAAACTACAGCTGCTCAAATAGCTGCCTTTGAGTACTGTTATTTAGTAAGAGCTCAAAAGGAGGCACTTAGTGACAGGAGTCTCTCATGGACGCCTGTCCGTAAGGGCCGGAGCCTCTTTTCTCAGTGTTTTGTCCCCTGGTTGTCCCCAGGTTGTCCCCTGGTGCTCGTCTTACTTTGTCAGCTCGTCCTGCACCTCCGTATCTGACGATGGCGATCGTGCCGTTCAGGCTCAACGTTGCGTTTAAAGTCTCGTAATCGCTCACTTTCCCCTGGTTTGCATACACCAGCTTCCCCTGAACACAGAATTAGAGTAGACACGCAACATAAATGGATGGGCTGGCTGATGGATTTGAAGGTCACTGAACACTGAACTGGATAATGTGTGATCTGTAGTGTAGATAACCAGTTCTTCAGAGTGATCAGGTTTTTATTGTCATCCGTGATAATCACACTCTTGGCGAGGCGAACATCACTCATGCCCGTCTCCATAACAGCGCGGTGTAGTACGAACCACCTACAGGTTAGTGCCGCTTTACTGCCGTGTGATGGTGGGAATGATGGTGCGGTTATGAAAGCCTCAAAGGTCGGCACATAAACGACACTGTCCCTCCATAGAGCGGAGGTGTCCATTAAAAGGACTTTATTAGGCTGCTATCTCCTGAATAACACTGGCGCAGGTTTGTGAGTGTGTGTGTGTGTGTGTGTGTGTGTGTGTGTGTGTGTGTGTGTGTGTGTGTGTGTGTGTGTGTGTGTGAGACGGTGGTAGGTGTCTGACAAACAAAGGTGTCAAACAATGGTTCACAATGGCAATTCAGTAAAGATGAGATCAACGAAGAAAGGAGAGAGACGATAAGAAATAAAGAGAACTCAGCAAAAAACAGCACAAACAAAACGATGTAGAGGAGAGACGAGGAGAAATGAAGACAAAAAAATTACTAGATAAATAAATAAAGATTAAATTAAACAACCAGAAAAAAACTGAATCGGGCAGCTAAGAAGAGGGGAAAGCCGTAGTACACTGTGTGTGTGTGTGTGTGTGTGTGTGTGTGTGTGTGTGTGTGTGTGTGTGTGTGTGTGAGCGAGCGAGCGAGTGTGTGTGTGTGCGCGCGAGTGAGTGTGCGCGAGCAAATGAGTGTGTGTGTGAGTAGGTGTATTTGTGTGTGTGCGAGCAAGCGAGTGTGTGTGTGGGTGGGTGTGTGCGAGTGAATGTGTGAGTTGAGTGTGTGTGTGTGTGGGTGGGTGTGTGTGAGTTGAGCGAGTGAGTGTGTGTGTGGCAGGCACCTCAACGTGTCCTGCAGGCCCGTAGGCTGCATACGGCTGGACCACTTCAGGATCGTCCTGCTTGAGCAGGTACGCCTTCTCCTTGTCCTGGGCAGCGTACAGCACACTGCCTGATGTGTTCACTGCAGCAGATTCACAACAGTCAGCCTGCAGTCCTTATTCTTCATTAACACCCGTGTGAATCTGGGGAGGCACTTGGGGGGGGGGGGGGGGGGGGGGTCAGTCTATCTACACCGTCGCTCCAGCGCCCAGTACTGAGGTCCGGCCAGGTTTGTGGTTTGGTTCCCCCCAGTTCTGACCCAGTTCTTTCCTAAAGCCCACAGCACGATGTAGTTGTTGTTTTGGTTTTGCGTGCCAACATCCCGTACTGGGATTGAACCCGTAATTATGAGATTAGAGTGCAGAATGACATTTTTATGCATAGACCATTCACCCAGTTGAGATTAAAGGTATTTAAGCAGCTGGGCTTTTGCTGCTTTCTTGGTCATTGTTCACTCATTTTATCTGGAAACAACATTCTGTACTTCAACATTTCATTTTCAATCCAGTGAAGTATAAAACATCATCTTCTAGGTCTGTCAAACTGCACTTTAAACAGATTAACCAAAACACTGGGAAAAATACAAAATAACGCTGAGGCAATGTGAGCGGACTTGATAAACTGCCAGTTACAAGCGTGACGGTGGTATTTAGGGATTCAAACACTTTTCACTCTCAGAAGAAACATTGCATGACTTGGGACGAAGCACCAGTGGCCTCACCCACAGAGACGGTGTTGGGCGTGTCCTTGTCAGGGAAGGACAGGTAGATCCTGTAGTCCTCCCTCCACGCGGCGTCCAGGCCAGTGTCCTTGTCGCGCCATCTCTTCAGCATGTACTGGACTGTGGCTTCGTCCCCCGCTGTGGTGGCCATGTGGGGGACACGCGTCAGCTCCCTGTGGACAGAGACGGACCCACCATTCTTACACGTCCCCTTCCAGACCACCTGACTCATGACACATTGTGACATTATATGATGTCATGTTGACTCAAGACAACGTGTAGAAGTAATTTGTCAAATCAGCCGGTGTGAAGTCATGGCCAGATTCCTTCTGAACGTCTCTTTGCTGAGATGTCCCTCTTGCATCCTGAGCAGTGCTGTTGCATATAAACCTCAGTTAAGGATGTAAATTAAAACGACAGCAGGTCGCTCATGACATCATACACTGAACCTCTCTTCTGCTGCAGGTCGCTCATGACATCATACACTGCACCTCTCTTCTGCTGCAGGTCACCAGCTTTCACCTTTCAAACCCATTGGTGGTCTGATCACATACACCTCTCCGAAACAAACTTTAATGGATTCACAGCTCACCTCAGGTTCTCCTGGATCTTCATGTTGTCCACCTCAGCGATGAACTCCTGGATGAACGTCTCGTCCACATCTCGTGACAGTTCGCTCATCCAGCTGGGCGCCGAGCTGCCCTTCCCAATGCCAAAGTGTCCAATCAGAATCCCCACAGCGAGGGCGGCAAAGCCGGCGAATGCGAACAGGAGCACCTTCTTCAGCATCCTGCAGGTTCCTCACAGGTTCCTCTGAGGGGATCACCACATCAAACACAAGCACGGATGTTGATTCTTATTAACAGTAGCCCTGATTCCAGAACGGCAAACTCCTAAATGGGATGGCTACTTTGGAAGAACGTGAAGTCAACGGACCCACAAGGGGCTGGTGGTCAAGATCAAGAGGTGGACTGAGTGAGTGAGACAGGACAGAAGGTAGAACCACCAATGATCCTAGTAAGGCCATCTCCAATAAGAGGAATCCCGTCTGACCATAAAGTTTACTTATTAAAGATTTGGACTTTGGAATTGGACTTCATACCCTTTAAAAAAGTTTGACAGACTGTAAACACACATCATCCACTTTTCAGGCAAACGGTAGAGCTTATGCACAATAACGACATAAATCGTCTCCCCTTCCAGCATTTTATGGCAGAGGTGCACGTTTGTGTGAACATTTCACACAAGCGCTTCCAGCATACTTCATGAGCAACGCATCATGCTGTTGAGTATCTCAATGTGAACTTGGGTTTTGTATCATTTTAAATGAGAAATATATTAACTGTCAAAACAAAGATATGTGTCCTTTGTTTAGTGGTGTGCTACATAAAAGTTATTGTATTTAGATTAATGACCAATTTTTGTTTACTTATGTAAAAATATTGTAATTTACAGAGTTGTATAATCCAGGTTCAGAAAGTAAAAGTCCTCACCAGGTAAGTAAGATAAAAAATGTAACCTAATGCTGAGAGATGTACTTGTACATTTTACATTGTCTATTTATTGCATAGGTTATTTCTACTGAAAGGTGTGTTTTTTTTTTTTTTTTTTTGGTTTTTTTTTCTGGCCATAACTGTTGTCCCCTGAAAAACAACAGGAGAAAAATATATTTTACTAATACAATCTTTTCAGGTGTCTTATCATACATTGACATACACTTGTTTGTTCAGCCAAAACAGCATGAACAAGATGTTGAGATTTATCATGGGATCAACAACACCGAAAGACTTCACAGTAACCACATCACAGTAATTGTGATTCTATAATTTAAATTTATTAGCCCGTATAAAATTCTTGGATTCAATAAGACTTGACGTAGGCAACTCTGTTCGCTAACACAGTTGTCACGTAAGATGATTCTGTCTGCTAATACATTTTTGACAGTTAACAAAATTCTGTCAGCTATCATGAGAACATGTAATTTCACTGTGACAATAAAAAGACAAAACAAATCTTCCTTTTACATTTAATCTGGAAATCCACAGAGACTGGGGTCTACAAAAAAGCTCTGAGAATTTATTTAGACGTGTAGTTTTGTGATGCAGGGATTAAATTCCAAAACAATAATAATATAAAAGTATATAACAGTCCCAAATTCAGTCCCAATTCACAGCACTTTGATAGTGAAGGCCCATCTTCCTATTCTAACAGCAGATATGTCCTTGAACATTACTGCTTTTAAAAACAGCTAGATAAACTACCCAATCACATAAAGCAATTTTATGGACAAGGTCTTGCAGAAGATAGGACTTTCAAATCCCTCTTTTTTTAATACAATCTCTACACTTGTGAGAGAACTCGTGTCACACATTTAGCACACCACGGTGACCACGGTGACCTGTTGATGAATGAGCTCCAAAGACCACACAGACTATTTGGGAAACGGTTGTGCAACCCCCCCCAGTTCTCCCCAATCCTGGCTTAGCTGCCGCTGGCCCCCTCCACTCACCCCCCACTAACCCCCCACAACCATCACCTCTACAGTGAGCCTCACTGTTGACCAGGTAAGAAAACAAGACTCCACACAAACAAGGCTGCAGGCCACGGAGAGGCTGGTCCTGGATCAGCTGCTCCTGGATCAGCTCCAGCCTGTGGTCCAGCTGCTTCTGGACTTCCTCCAGTTCACCTGGCAGCCCCGCCTGGGAGTTGAGGACACCATCGTCTACCCGCACCTCAGCTATTGTACAGAGACCTGCCAGCTTCACAATGTTTCTGGTGACTCTGCGAAACAAATCGTTAAAGTTTGCAGTAAAGCTATTGAATCTAATGCGAGATATTAAAGACGATTCACAAGGATGGGTTGAAATTTGCTGGTTTTATGCGGATAAAACGTTTCTGCCCTGAAAAGTGCACACGTAAGCTACAAAACCCAGTGAAGTGTTTGTGCTTGTATCAAAATCTGTGCTCATTTTCGACATCTATCTTACTGACCTTTCTGTCTGTCTTACCCACTACGGCCGTACAATTCGTCAATCACAAATTTTGGTGCAACATTTACAATAATAATAATAATAATCTTTATTTGTATAGCACCTATCATATATATGCATCTCAAAGTGCTTTACAGAATAAATAGAAGAAAACAAATAAGGTAATAATAAAATGCCATAACTATGCAAATAATTTGAAAAAAAAAAACAAACATAAAATGTAATTAAATAAAACAATGTGATAGAATCATAAAATAATAAACCATCGAAGTTCCCTAACTAAAAGCAGATCTAAAGAGGAAAGTTTTGAGACTCTTCTTGAAGCTGTGCAGGGATGAAATGCCTCTGAGCTCTTCAGGAAGAGAGTTCCAGAGTTTTGGGCCATAGTGGCTAAAAGCACCCTCACCAATCTTTAATCGGCTTTTAGGAATCACCAGTAGATTACTGTTTGAAGACCTGAGAGACCTGACAGGAACATAACCATCATTTCACTGAGGTAAAGAGGAGCAAGGCCATGAAGACATTTAAAAACCATCACCAGAACCTTAAAATCTATCCTAAAACAGGTAACCAGTGCAGTGAGTGGAGTGCAGGTGTAATATGATTTCTCTTTCTCCTGCGGGTCAGCAGCGCTCTGAACTCACTGTAGGTGGTAAATGGAGAGCATATAAAAGAGCGTTAATCTCACCTTGATGTGATAAATGCATGGACAAGTTCTTCACTGTCAGCAGGAGAGAGCACATCTCGGACTTTAGCGATGTTTCTCAGGTGAAAATCAGCTGTCCTACATGTAGTCATGATGTGTGATTTAAAGCTGAGCTCATTATCAAAAGTGACATTCAAGTTCCTAACACATACACTACATAACACACTCGTGCAGGGGTTTTTATGAACATCAATGAACATGATCTAAGTACATCATTTCAGTTTGCATAAGATGTAGTCTAAATTTCTATTTCGTCTATTTTAGATATTTAGATAAAGTATGTGCCAATCGAATCCTTTGAGGACTGTTCTGAGTACATGACTTTTACTTTGAAAGAGGGGGTTGTGTTTGCTTTCGCATGTCCCCCTCTATATATTTTCACATATCGCATTAATGTCTCTAATATTTTCGTATGTAGTGATTTATTTTTAACTCTATATTGTAATTGTTTTGTGCCTTTACGTTTGCCGCCTGTTTTCCCGTCATGCAAACCGTTGTATTTTCACTTTCATTATCCTGGATTCAGTGTGTACACGACAGCACAGAGCCGAAACACGGTGAGAAGTATTTGTGTTTTGAAGACTAACGTAAAGAATACTATTTTTGTAATGTTGAATTGCACTACCAGGTGCTGTAATCGTGCAGCAGTATTTGTAACGCAAAAAGGTAATGAGGAGACCAGCTGGGTCGCGTGCTCGGTTCACGCGCTCGCCATTAGTGCCATATGGACTTTAATTGTCGCTGTAATCAAATGATTCATATTTAATGTAATTTAAATGGTGGTGGTTCGTGAGACAAGTTCGCTGGACCTCCTTCTCAATTAAAAAAAGATGCAGACTCATTGTTCAGCCAGGGCGTCCATGTTGCTTAAATATGAAAGTAAATATTTTATCAAGTGTTCGTTGATGATTCAGGAAGTCACTGGTCACAAACACAATGCATGCACGTTTTTGGTATTAAAGTCTGTAAATATAAGTATGGAGGACAAGTATGTACTGGAGAAGAGAACAATATTTTCATTTTCATCCCTCTCTTCCTGGTCTCAGCAGGTCCTGACAGACTACTGGTAGGTCATGGTCATCTTCACTCTCCTTGTGGGTCTGTGTGTACCGCTGTCCTGGGCCGCGGTAACAAACGTCAGCGTAGGGGATGACCCTCCGTTCCCATTAGCGACCAACGGACAGCCGTTCCCGTGGAACAAGATGAGGCTTCCTCAGACAGCCTCCCCCCTGCGCTACGACCTCGTCCTCCACCCCAACCTCACCAGCCTGGACTTCACTGGAAGTGTGAAGATCCGAGTGGAGGTTCGCCAAGACACACGCGCGCTCATACTTCACAGCAAAGATCTCAACATCTCCAGGGCAGCGGTCCTGGGACCCCACCCGGCCCAGAGTCAGACCCTGAGGGTGCTGGAGTACCCCCCCTACCAGCAGGTCGCTCTTGTGACTGACCATAAAGGACTGAAGAGGGGGGGCGTGTACGTCATCTCGCTGGACTTCGCGGCCAACCTCTCGGAGAGCTTCCACGGGTTTTATAAAAGTACATACCGTACTGCTGAGGGGGAAGAGAGGTGAGTGGCCATAACGTTTGGGTACAATACCGCAAAGCACCCCTAGGAATCGAGAGCTTGTTCTAAACGTGTCTGCCGCGGTTTCCTAATTCCACACGTCTGCTCGTAGGGTCGTGGCCTCCACTCAGTTCGAGCCCACCAGTGCCCGCGCTGCCTTTCCGTGTTTCGACGAGCCCGCCTTCAAAGCCAACTTCTCCATTCACATTCGCCGGGAGGGCAGACACATCGCCATCTCCAACATGCCCAAGGTGATGCCCTTCTCACGCATATATGAAGTGGTTCAAGACTGTTGGTACTGGTACGGCTACTGGACTTTGATGTTAAAGTGTCTGTTCGTTTCGACTCAGCCATGTGAGCAACCACAGCAGTTTTCATACGTACGTTGTGGAGACCAAAATAAATGTAACACTTGGCTGCTCTGGTATGACCTGCTATGTAGTTGCATGAGTTCATGTGCTCAGTTGTAAACAGATGTTTCTGTAATGTTAGGAAGATGAGGACTAAAGAAGTGTTTATACAAGGTTTAGGATGATGAGGACAAAACATATATATATATATATATATATATATATATATATATATATATATATATATATATACACATATATACACACACACAAAATATATTTCTGTGGTGTAAAATCAGACTAAATTAATCTATCCAAAATATTAGGGGTGTCAATCGACCCTTGGTAGCATGAAGACCTCTTGAAGGCCTTCATAGTAAAAGCCAAATCTGCTGCCTTTGAAGATGGAAATGTGAATAGGGAATATTGGTTGGAGATGTTACTAATGCAGTGCATTAAAAAAAGTGCTTAAAATAAAATAAATAAATAAATAAATAAATAAAAATTAATGCAGTGCTGGATACTTCTCAACAATGAATCACAAGTCAGACGTCCGTAAGATGTTTAATTTGTCTTCTGCCAGCTGAGGACGTTGGAGCTCCCTGATGGTCTGTTTGAGGACCAGTTTGACGTGACTGTGAAGATGAGCACGTATCTGGTGGCCTTCATCGTGTGCGACTTCCTGTCCATCAGCATGAAGACTCGGCATGGTGTCCAGGTGGGAATCGCCTCAACGTCTGCTCTCGGTAGTCTGGGTGTAGGCAGAACCATGTCTAGATCTACATCTGTGTCTAACACACCACTAAACCACCAGTGGGGAATCATCATTGGTTCCTTTTTTTGCTTAATTATTTTTTTTATTTAAGATTAGAATTATTTTGTGTCATCCAAAGCCTAATCCTATTTTTTGCAGCATTTTCACCATTAACAGAATAATTTTTTATTTGGATTGTAAAGGTAAATTACGTGGTCATGAGTCTCATTTGAAACCTTAATTAATCCATATATCATCATTTTTTTTAAATGATTGTTCTTTTGTCGATGGGACTGGCCAGATCTCCGTGTACACTGTACCTGAGAAGATCAACCAGGCTGAGTTTGCACTGGATGCTGCAGTGAAGCTGCTGGACTTCTATGACGATTACTTTGACATCCCCTACCCTCTACCCAAACAAGGTCAACATCATCACACTCTCTTACGAGGTCACATCACTCTTCCTTTGTGTCCTCGCTGCACTGTACCTAGTCTCTGTGAACCAGCCGACGCTCCCCCGGGTTGGCACTCCTGCCATGTATTACCCTCTCTTTCTCGTGTTAATGGAACCACGGTTACTTTGACATGACTGTCAGACACAGTCTGCAGGTAAGAAAGGCCGAATCCTGATCAGTCAGAAGCACCATGGATGCCATAGGCCTCCAAAGTTCTCCTCCTCCAAAGTTCTCCTCCTCCAAAGTTCTCCAGGCTGCTCCTCTCAGTGTGTGCATGCTCTCCACTACAGACCTGGCTGCCATCCCTGACTTCCAGTCTGGCGCCATGGAGAACTGGGGTCTGACCACCTACCGCGAGACTGCCCTGCTCTTCGACCCCCACAAGTCCTCGGCCTCCGACAAGCTGGGAATCACCATGATCATAGCGCACGAGCTCGCCCACCAGGTTCGAAAGCTTGTAAAAGCTTCCTTTTCATATTGGTTTCATTCCATATGCTCAGTCAATAGTTATCTTTTGGGGTTTTTTATGGATTAAGATTAGGAACATGCTTGTTGCTGTTCAAATTACGATTTATATTTTAAATTTATGCTCACATAGAATCAAAGTCAAATATGAGTACACAAAATAATCATTTGAATCTTTCCAAACCAACATTTGAGTGCTTGTTTTCACATTGTTGTCCTCCTCAGTGGTTTGGTAACTTGGTGACAATGCAGTGGTGGAATGACCTGTGGCTGAATGAAGGCTTTGCCAAGTTCATGGAGTTTGTGTCCGTAAACATCACCAACCCTGAACTGCAAGTGGTGAGGCATATTTTTAAGACCTTAAAAGACCTTCCCCTGCTCTTTGTATACCCGAGTCATCTCATTGGGTGGGTGTTAACCAATGAATGAGAAGCAGGACGTCTTTAGTTTGGGTGTGCTTTCATGAGCTTGGAGCTGCAAACCGAATTCAAGCGGTACGAGGGCTGGGCAGTCTGAGTGAAACCCTCTTTTGTCCTCCTGCCTGTCTCTCTCTGCACTCCAGGAAGACTATTTCCTGGGGAAGTGCTTTGAGGCGATGGAGGTGGACTCTTTAAACTCCTCTCACCCCGTGTCCACCCCCGTGGAGAACCCTGCACAGATTCAGGAAATGTTCGACGATGTGTCTTATGACAAGGTATGGCAACAGATGAACGCTGTATTGTGTTGAAATTTTTAGAAGCATTCTCACCTCAGTCAGTGAGCCCCCCGGTGGTTCAGACAGCCATTGGAGCAGGGTTTCACCCCTGTAGATAGTGGTGGTCTAAGTGGATGTGATTATTAGTGAATCCGTGTTGTGTTTGTGGTATGTCAGGGGGCCTGTATTCTCCACATGCTGAGGGAGTTCCTCACTCCTGAGGTCTTTAAGATGGGCATTGTTCAGTACCTAAAGCGCTACAGCTACCAGAACACAGTCAACACACATCTGTGGGAAAGTCTGACTACTGTGAGTAGATGTTTGGGTAAAGTTTTAAAACTGCTTGTAACGCACAGCACATTGGATGAGGTTTAGGTCAACTCTTTTACTGGTGTCAGTGGAAATCTCTGTTAAAGAGAGGATTTTAGCAGAATGTCACCTGCTCCACATCTTTAACTCCACTCAACCCTTAACCACACAAGCACAATGAAATGCTGAAAGTGTTTATGCAACTATGACATCATAAAGTGCTCAAAGACATAATAAACTGTTATCAGTACACTGTCATTTAGAAATGACATTCATATGATCTGTAACTGATATACATCAGTGTGATCTCTGAAACAATGAAGTGTGTGTGTGTGTGTGTGTGTGTGTGTGCTCTCAGAGGCAGCACTCTGACGATGGCCTGGATGTTAAGGTCATGATGGAGACATGGACGCTGCAGGAGGGATTCCCCCTCATCACAGTTGAGGTCAAAGGTCGAGAGGTTCGCCTAAGTCAGGAACGATATCTGAAGAGTGACAACCCCTCCCAAACCTCTGGGTAAATGTACCAGAGTACTAGTCCTCTGATCTCATTATTCATTATTCCTCGCATTTATCGCTTATGGTTAAATTAATGAAGAAGCAGTTAGCTTCTTAGCTAACTGCTTAGTTAGCTTCTTAGCTATATAACTCCAGCTCAAGATCAATACTATCCTATTACAATGTCTCCCAGTAAAATCCAATAAGACAGTTTGCCATGTCTTTAGCATAGCTGGTTTCTATGTGCTATTTGTTGGGTATTTGGGAACTGTGCAGTCTGGGTGTGTTATGTTGTAATTGGCTCTCTTCTGGAAACAGGTTCCTATGGCACGTTCCGCTAACATACGTCACCAGCAGGTCCAGGACTGTGAACCGCTTCCTGCTGAAGAACAAGACTGGTGTGCACACACGTTCCTGCCTTCTGACCAAACTTGTTGATACACCCAGAGTTTATGATCGCCTTCAAGTTTGCTGCTGTGATGTATTTTAGCTGCTTTAACATAACACACTGTTTAACAACGACTTCCAAGTTAATATAATAATCTCGTGCATTGGTTTCAGATGTGCTGTATCTGTCGGAAGAGGCAGACTGGATTAAGTTCAACGTGGACATGAGTGGATATTACATCGTCCACTACAACGGCTCAGGCTGGGACAAGCTCATTTCTCTGCTCAAACGCAATCACACAGCCCTTACCAGTAATGACCGGGCCAGTCTCATCAGCAATGCCTTCCAGTTGGTCAGGTTAGCTGTCTGTCACACGCATGGGGTTTGATTTGGTAGTGGATACAAAGACAATATAATGCCTCTTGACTTTAGCCTCATCTGAATTTGTCAGGTATTTAATTAATACGTAACATAACCCCAGATAACATATTAGGCTAACTTCATATTACATGTTTAGGATAATCCCAAGTATCACATTTTAGGATATCTCCAGACTTTGGGCTAACCCTAGATTACTTTGAGCTCACTCCAGATGTTTTAGGCTAATCCCATATTTGTGATCCAGACAAACCCTAGATGTTTTGAGCTATCTCTAGGTGTTTTAGCCTAATCCCATATTTTATTGCAAATTTCCCCGTTGCGGGATTAATAAAGGATTATCTAATCTTATTTTATCTTATTTGTGCTCCAGATAATCCCTAGATGTTTTGAGCTATGTCCAGATGTCTTAGGCTAATCCCATATTTGTGCTCCAGACAAACCCTAGATGTTTGAGCTAACTCTTGCTCTTTTGGCCAGTGTGGGGAAACTGCCTTTGAATAAAGCCCTGGACCTGACGCTCTACCTGAGCCGTGAGACTGAGATCATGCCCGTGACACAGGGGCTCGGTGAACTTGTACCTCTCTACAAACTGATGGAGAAGAGGGACATGGATGCCCTGGAGAATCAGATGAAGGTCCGTCATGTGAGATTTGTTCATTTATCTGATCTTGTCATTCTGATTCTATGGAAACACCTATTTGCATATTGATTACGGCTCATGATCATTTCTCTCTATATTTGAAAGTAAAGATACAAAAAAAGCCAAATAACTACCAGCCAGCTCACTACTGTTTCTAGAGGCTTGAATTATATGAAAAAGCAGGTTCATGTAAATTCGGTCAACATTGCCATTATGCAATGCATGCTGAGGACGATGACCCAAAGAATGACACGAATTGAAAGAAAGTGATACAAGGGGTCAATTTGCATTCACCGTTAAAAAAAAAAAAAAAACAAAAACTGTATGACCTGTGACCTGGCGGTGACCCTGTGCAGAGTTACATCGTGCACCTGTTCCGGGGGCTGATTGAGCAGCAGGAGTGGAACGACACGGGGTCGGTGTCCCAGAGGATGTTGCGTAGCTACCTGCTCCTCTTCGGGTGTGTGAGGGGTCACCCCCCCTGCGTCGCCAAAGCCACAGAGCTCTTCAACAAGTGGAAGGAGTCCGGTGGCAACATGAGGTCAGAGGTCACTTCTCCGTCGTTTCGCGTTGGCTTTTGTTTTCTGTTGTTGATTTTCTGGTGTGAGTCTTTAGGATGTTTTTGGTCCTGGTCTGAAAGGAAAACGGTAGCTTGACTTGTCTTGAGCACTTTTGGAGGAAAGAAATTGTCGTTTACTTGTCAATCAGCGCACTGTTCAGCTTAAACATTGTTAAGCAATAATAATTCTTCTTCTTAATGACGTCCTGTTGCTGTATCACTGTGTTATTTTGTGTGTTTACAGTCTTCCTAATGATGTCAGCATGGCTGTGTTTGCGGTTGGTGCGCGTACCGAGGAGGGGTGGGACTTCCTGTTTGAGAAGTACCAGGAGACAATGTACACATCGCTAAAAAGCCGAATCAAGTCTGCTCTGTCGATCTCCCCTCTCGCTCACAAACTCAAATGGTGAGGAGATAAGAGACTGTTGAGGAACGGAGAGACGTTTTCATTCGGTTTAACCTCATCATTCTCCTCTTTTATTTTGGTTGTGACGTATATGGAACAAAATTGAGAGATCACAGGAAGATGCACCTGCCTCATTTTCTTCATGTCTCGTCTTTGTCTCGTCCTCTCTCACTAGGATGATGGAGCAGAGCTTGGAGGGTTCCATCATGAAGACGCAGGACCTGCCCTACGTGGTCACGTCTGTCAGCAGGAACCCTAAAGGCCATAAACACGCCTGGGAGTTCCTGCGGGCCAACTGGAACTCGCTGATCAAAAAGTCAGTGAAGGTCCCCACAGCTCTGCCAGAACCCAGATCAATTACATATTTATCATGACTTCCGACAACCTTGACCCTTGCCCTTTGACCCCTAGGTTTGACCTCGGTTCCCACTCTATTGCGCATATGGTTATTGGTGTGACCAGCCAGTACTCCACCAGAGAAATGTTGCAAGAGGTGGGTACAAAGTTGTAAAAGAGACACTTTACTTAGGGAACTTGGTGACGATTAGTGCAAGGTAACCTCCGTCCATGTGCTCCGTCAGATCCGGGGGTTCTTCGGATCCCTGAGCACCGAGACGGGCGCCGATCAGCGCTGCATCCAGCAGGCGCTGGAGAACGTGGAGGAGAACATCCGTTGGACGGACAAGAACCTGCCGCTGCTGCAGGCCTGGCTGGACGCCAACCACGCGGAGCTGGTCACGCGCCACGACCTGCACGCGCACACGGAGCTGTGAGGCCCTCGCCCAGCACACGCACCCGAGCCCTGGCGTGAGCCACGCGTTCATCAAACTTGGGACTGTTCTCAAAACGTGTGTGGTCAGTGTGATGGACCTCACTGGGCTAAAGGTAGCCATGTGTCAGAGGGCAACTGTTAAAAAGGATTTCATGGAGCGTAGTGTGAGAGGAAAATGTACTGGGAGAGGGTTTGATTGGGAGGGGTTTATTTTAAACACTTGTATTTGCTAGAAAAGCAGAACGCGGTGTGTTTAGTCTCTCCTGCTGTACACAAGCTGTTTCTTTGTGTGGTCTGTTGCTGATAAAAGTTTCAGGTTTCCTGATGGAATCATTGTTTGAATGTGAAGTGTGCACTCGTATGAATTGATTGTTTGTTGGTCTGGTTGTTTCTATTTTGGCCACTTGTCTGTTGACAAGAAGTGCAAAAATATTTAAAAATAAAATTTACGGTCATGTTGACTTCAGTTCTGTATTTCTTAGCTATAAAGAGGTACAGAGACATGCACCAAAGTTAAAACAGACACAATGTTTACTTTTAAATCCATAAATATCAGTAGAAAATATCTTTAGTGTATATTTCAAAGGAGCCAGCAGGTGGCACTGCTGAGACAGTCAAACGTCGCTCTTTTTCTTAGAAGTGTGTGTGATTGGTAGTTGTGTGCCGTGAGTGGACACTTCAGAGGGCAGGGCTAGACACCCAGAATTATAAACCAGACATTTTCTTTTCCAAAATGTTTAATTTCAAAAGAATATCAAAAGTAAAATGTAAAAAAATATTTTTAATGTCTTTTTGTCCTGTGGCAACAGCCTTTCACTAACTCACTTATTAAAAGTGCTGTGACACAGGACCAAGTCTCAAATGTACCCGTCCAAAATTGTCCCGACAGACGATCCTGCGTTAGCAGCCGGCTTCAGGACATTAAGACTCGACGGCCGAGCCCGTCGCCAAGATCCCCTCAGCCGTCACTAAACGGCGCAGCCCTCCAGGGTAAACGGTTGGGGTTGCTGTGGTAACGCTAATCCAAGACGCCGAGGACGTTTTAAGACGCTCCCTGCGAGTGTATGCAGGACGGGCAGCTGTGCAGCGTGTCGTGAATGAAGACGTCACACTCCACGCAGAACACACTGCCACACGCTGGACAAGCATAGACCTGCATGCGGGAGGAAGCCCAGAGGGGAATTCAGGATAAACGTAGTAGCAGCAGACCACAGTTTTACATAAATTAACATAAAATAACTTAAATCAACATAAATTAACATTACACATACGCTCTGGTCTTTCAGCTCGCCTTGACAGGCTTGGCAAAACCTGAGAGAGAGGAGAGACAAAAAATTGCATTTACAATATGAACTTTTGATTGGATCTGTAGATGTCTATTATTAAAATTAAAATTATTATAGCCTGCTCTTCCATGGAAATCAGACACAGATCGTGCGGTGTTGGCTACAGTTTCTGTAAGATGAACTTAGAGGAAGGTCTCATCAGGGCACCTGCTTCACACGGGTCACGTGACCCCACTGACAGAGGGAGAGGAGTACATGCCTGTCTCCTGTGTGCTCCTCTAGGGGGCGCTCTTCAAAGGCACACAGGGGAAAGAGGTGATGGAAGGACCGAGCCAGATGAGGGGCAGAGACCAGCGTCAGACCTGGAGACCACACACACAGAGAGTTCACACTTACACACCTCTACAGAACCACCAATCAAACCATACCATGTTGGCCTTGAAGACGTACCACAGACTTTACACTCGACGGGCAGTTCTGTGTATTTGCCCCTGCACTGGGGGCAGTAGTATCCGCCCAGAGAGAGTCCCGCTTCCTCGCCCGAGCTGTCCAGGTGCCTGAGGAGACGCCATTCGACATCAAACACAACAAACAAACCAGCGGGTATTTCACCCCAGACGCTCCCGCACACTCTTCCCAGCGCATGCCGAGTGGAACCTTGACGACAGCACTTGGACACGGTCACCTAGACGACGAGAACCTGGCGAGATCGCTACTTACGACATGCTGAATGAAGGCTTGGAGTCCCGGTCGGTCACCGAGGCGATGACGTGCTGAGGGAAGCCTAGGACAAGAAGACATGGTTTAGGCCCCTCCCCACACTCACTCCACCAACCAAAAACAATATTCAGGCCCCGCCCCCTGACATGCAAGTGCCAGTATTACAATCCCTGGAGTGTGTGTGTGTGTGTGTGTGTGTGTGTGTGTGTGTGTGTGTGCTTGAGGTTACCCATGCGGATAAGGGAGCACTCGGAGGAGGAGCTAGCAGGGGGCGGCCTCACGTGGGACATTAGCAGCTCCTTGAAGTGGCTCTCGTCCAGAATCACGTTGTAGCTCCCTGGGAGAGCACAGGACGCCGGGCTAAAACAGCTAGCGGCTAAACTCATCTGCATAACCCCTCAGGCTCCTTCTACTGGTGACTATGCAGTAGCACGGTTAGCGTTTTTACAGTCCACTCCCCGCTCATGGATACCCAGAGGTTTCAATGTAGGCAGACACGCCTTCCTCTAGTACCGACGTGCTGACGCACACACCTGCTCTGACTAGCGCAATCAGGTATGTTCAGCAGCCAAGTAGACTTTGGTATCTGGCACATTTCCATCAAGGGTAGTAACAAACCAACATCAAGGGTAGTAACAAACCAACATCAAGGGTAGTAACAAACCAACATCAAGGGTAGTAACAAACCAACATCAAGGGTAGTAACAAACCAATATCAAGGGTAGTAACAAACCAACATCAAGGGTAGTAACAAACCAACATCAAGGGTAGTAACAAACCAACATCAAGGGTAGTAACAAACCAACATCAAGGGTAGTAACAAACCAACATCAAGGGTAGTAACAAACCAACATCAAGGGTAGTAACAAACCAACATCAAGGCCTTCCTTTGGAACACTGTATGACCGTAAGCGTTTCTCATCCATTAAGATGAGGAGGACCACAAGAGAGGAAGAAGGTCACCAACCTCCTGTTTCTCTGGTTAGAATGGTACACACACGGACCTCCGCAGACAGCCCGATCACCGACACTCGAATTTTCAACTCTTTCAGTGTCTGTTGACAACAGAGACATCCGCCCCAGACCAGCCTGCGTTACTACTAGGAAACGCACGCTGGTACAACTGGAACCAAAATATGTTCACATGAGCTGCTGTTGAAACATTCCTGTGGTCTACCTTAATGAGGTCATAGATGTTGGCTGGATCGCAGGTGGTAAGACTGCTGAGGATGACCAAGATCTCTCTGCTAGTGTGTCCTGGCATGTGTCTACACACACACACACACACACACACACACACACACACACACACACGTTATTAACATATTAACAGAAAAATCAATACTGTTCTAGCACCTTTGCACACGTTTTGCAAGTGCTGACATAGTAAAATAAGTTAAGTGTTCTCAGATAAGGCTCATAAATATGGTGAGAACATGGTGAGGCGACACAGTGAGCCTCTATCTACAATGCGAACACGCTTGCACATTAGCCCCGTAGCACCCCGCGCCTGCGCCCCACCCGTGCACCACCCACTTCAGCGTCTGCATGGCGATGCTGAGAGCGTTGTAGAGGGAGGGCTCGCCCATGCACGCAGAGTCCGCGCCTTTTCTCAGGGCCGCCGTGTGCTTCCTGGGGTTGCCTGTCCCGAGAAACAAAACAGGCACGGTTGACGACAAGCCGAGCCGCTACGTGTTCTACGAGTGGGACATTCTGGGCACGTCTTAATGAGATTAACCAAGGACATCGGTGAGGACGTCCTAAGGACATTCTAGACAAGTGCCCTCATGTACCCGCCAGATCTGTCAGCTTCTCCGCCCTCTTGTTCTTGGTGGTGATGATTCCGATCTGTAGACGAGGGGAGAGGGAGAATGAGGTGAACCCACACACGAGCAGTCTGGTGGCCTGAGACAACGTTACGTTTAAAAGTACATACACACTACCTGACTAATGGGGTTCTGGTCAAAGTACTCATCCACAAAATACTCCATCAACTAGGGGATGAGAGAGAGGGCACAGCTCAGAAGACCCATACGCACTGCAAAACAGCTACGTGCAAACAGAAATGACAGAGGCGAGTCTCACCTTCAAGGTGGACGCGAGCCTGCTGGGTTTCAGGTCCTGATCCTCCATAGATCGAGACATGTCAATCACCGCGTACAGGTGACGCATCTACGCAAAACCACCAGCAGCCGGCCGTCACCAACGGTCGCAATAAACAACGGGAGAGTGGACACAGAGAATACAAGAACGACATCCGGACTCACCATTCCCAAGCGAACCTGTCCATGACTCTCAAACACCCTGCGACACGACCGACAGACAGCAGGAACACAGGCATGAGCAGGTTTCACACAGGTTTCACACAGGTTTCATCCATTAGCAGGTTTCACACAGGTTTCATCCATTAGCAGGTTTCACACAGGTTTCATCCATTAGCAGGTTTCACACAGGTTTCATCCATTAGCAGGTTTCACACAGGTTTCATCCATTAGCATGTTTCACACAGGTTTCATCCATTAGCATGTTTCACACAGGTTTCATCCATTAGCATGTTTCACACAGGTTTCATCCATTAGCATGTTTCACACAGGTTTCATCCATTAGCATGTTTCACACAGGTTTCATCTGTGCTCTCCTCCCGACATTTCGGGCTCACCTTTTCCTTTTAGCCTGGAAAAGAATGTCTTCCACAGTGGCTTTGAGGGACCCGGACTCGTCCTCCTTCAGCACCTCCCTGGACATCAGAAAGATCTCATATTCTAGCATCGCGTCCATAATACAATAGGTCACATGCCCAAATCCTGTAAATTAGCGGTTATTAGACCTCTGATCAAGAAAGCAAATCTCAACTGTACTATCTAATTATAGACTCATTTCCAACACATCATTTATATCCGAGATCATAGAAAAAGCTGTAGCCCAGCAATTATGCCTATATCTGCATATTAGTTATCAAACGCTAAACTAAATAAGTAGGTTTTCAACCTAGACTTAAAGATTGAGACTGTGTCAGAGTCCTGGACGCATTCTGGAAGGTTGTTCCAAAGCTGGGGGGCCTTACAAGAAAAGGCTCTTCCCCCTGCTGTTACCTTATTAATTGTTGGAATTAATAAGGAATTTAACTGGAAGCCAATGCAGGGCTGATAGGACTGGTCTGATATGATCAAATCTTCTAGTTCTAGTCAGAACTCTGGCTGCAGCATTTTGAACTATTTGAAGTCCTCATTAAGTTGGAGGAAGTTTAGAGACATCCAGCATTTAACATCTCTTATGCAGGCCACAATTTTTCCTAAACTGTGTTTGTCATCAGATTTGGCTGATGTATAAAGTTGAGTGTCATCTGCATAGCAGTGAAAGTTGATACCATGTTTGTTTATAACTATGCCCAATGGTAGCATATATAATGTAAAAGTGGTCCTAAGATGGAGCCTTGCGGGACCCCATATTTCACTTTTGTACGTTTGGACGGAATATTATTGAGTTCTACAAACTGATAGCGATTAGTTAAGTAAGAATTATACCATGAAAGGGCTGTGCCTGAGATTCCAACCCAGCATTCTAACCGTTCTAGCAAGATCCTGTGATCTATTGTGTCGAAAGCTGCACTAAGATCAAGAAGCACTAACAGAGATACTGTACAAAGCCTTGATGTGAAGCACGGAAGAGATCATTTGTTACTTTGACTAATGCTGTTTCAGTACTGTGATTGGGCCTAAATCCAGATTGGAACTTTTCAAATATGTGATTCCTATGCCCCCTTAGAGACAGGTACAGTTCCAGGGGTTTCTCTCAAGGTTTCTTCCTCATGCCCTTAGGGAGTTTTTCCTTGTCACTGTCGCACTTGGCTTGCTCACTGGGGGCTTGGACTCGGACACTTGTAAAGCTGCTTTGTGACAACTGTTGTAAAAAAGCGCTATATAAATAAATTTGATTGATAACTAATAAACGAATGAAAGTGGTCCTACACCACAGCAGTGTTTAAAAAAACACCTGTTGTGTCCGATTCAGTTCCCACTCCGGTTCATGCTTCCTATGTTAGCGAACGCAGACATTCATGAAAAAATCCTGCACGAGACTGAGCCCTGACACTACGGATGCCAAAAGAGATGGCCTGAAAAGATGCCCTAGAAGGATCTTGACTAGCTATTTCACCTGTCTAAAATATATTCTCTGCTACTGAACCTCATGTTTTTATATACAGTTAGATTAATCCAAAACAAGGACCCTTTTTTACCTTTATGAAAATAATCAGAGTAATAGTTATGCATGAACGTTTCATTTACTTCGGTTGGCTAACATTTAACAATTTTAAAATCCATAAGTGTTTCCATAAAAATATATTTGTTGTCAGTAAAACGTGCAAATCATGTTTTGCTTTTCAGTTGTCGTAGTCAAAATATTATTCAGGAAGCACCTGCAAAAATATTTTCCTTTTTCAAAATGGACTTCGGAATCCGACTTTTAGGGCATCTTTGTGTTTCTGCTTCAGTAATTTCAGGGTTCAGTTGTGTGCAGGATTTTTTCGTGAATGCGTGCGTCCGTGAACACAAGAATTCAGCACCCCTGTTGTGAGATGCTTCCCCTTCTGGGGAACGTGTGCTGTAAGGCTTTCTGGATGGAGTTCGGTCCCACACATACTGTGTTGTATGTGAATACTGTCCCTGTTTCAGTCTGTTAGAAAACCCATGTGTTGACGAGTCCTGACAGCAGTGCATCCTGTTATGTTTAATACCGAGTATTATAATTCATTATTTTCTAACTGTCATATATATACATATATTTAATTTTATGGTGCTGCAAACTGTCATGTGTATAGATATGGCTAAATGATTTTGAAGTATAATCAACAAAATTTCAACGAAAAGCTGCAGAGAGATGCTTTTTAATTGGCAGACCACCCCTCTTAATTCTGGCCACTCTGGTGGAGTCAACATGGATCGGTCCCTATACCCATTATACCTCTAAACAGAGAGTGAGTTACCGAGAAGGGGATACAGCTCACATCGGGGTGCTGAATTCGACATTTTCCAATAACTGAAAGCGAGTTATAACTCATATGTTGCCACCTCCACTCTAAATTAATACCATTAGAACATTTATATATGCAGTTAACTAGTTTTAAACTATGTTTATTATACGTTTAGCATATTTCCTAGCACAGCTAGGGTGCTCGACGTCGTGAACTCACCATGTCCGCTCGTAGCCCCCTTCCCACCGCTTAGCTCTCTCTGGTTCGTCCTCCATCACTGGGAGTCGCAAACCAACACAAACCAGACTAACACAAACCCAGACTAACAGATACTCAGACTAACAGTTAACTAGACTAACACATACCCAGACTAACAGTTAACTAGACTAACAGATACTCAGACTAACAGTTAACTAGACTAACAGTTACTCAGACTAACAGATACTCAGACTAACAGATACTCAGACTAACAGATACTCAGACTAACAGTTAACTAGACTAACAGAGTCCGACTAACAGTTAACTAGACTAAAGCTAATTGTACCTCTAACTACGCACCCTAGCTAGCTATCTATATAGAGGTATGCAGCCAGTATTCGCTGTTGTGTTCGCTAAAAAAGGTTAATAAACACGTTCGTGTGTTCTTCGTCACTCTGTCATCAGGACTAAGCAGAACATTTCATTTTATCGATAGGAAAAGCTACTCTTACTAAAACGCAAACGATTTGACAGCTAGTTGCAGGCTCTGGTTGCAGGATTAGCTCTCCGACAATGAAATCTGATGCGGGATTGTGCAACGACGTAACTGGTCCGTCCTTAAACCTCACAGGAACTATCGTTCCGCCCCAGTCTGTCACGTCTTTATCAGTTGTTATATTACAGTCATTATGGCCACACTTTAACCCCTTTAATAAAGAAATTAGACACAAAATTTCTCATATAAATGACAAAACAAGAAAATAATACATTGTTCATTTCGATAATAACAGTTAAGACTTCTAAATGTACATCTAAATAAACAAATAAGATATTTTCAGAGGAGAGCAAGAAACAGTAGTTTGAGAAAAATGGATGGTCATGTTTGCAGTAAATAATACATTACAAAAGAATTTTAAAAAATAATAAATGAAATAAAAACAGGATTAAATAATAGTGAATTGTGTGGAGCAAAACCTTTTACAAATAATCTGTACCATCATTTAAAAAAAAGAGAGAAAATAAAAAATACAAATAACATCTAGAACTTCAATATTCCTTTTTCTCTTCAAACTCAAATACCAAAGCAAGATTTCCCATTCCACACCAAGGAACATTTGATACATTTGTGATCTTACTAGCCCAATGATCACAAGGTATTAAAGTGCCACTTCTAGTTCCTTGGAGGGCAGTGGGGTTCTGACTAAGCTCACGAGACCTCTGCAGACTCTTTATTTACAGTAAATGGGCACCTCTCTACTTTTTAAAAGCTACAGTGAAACTGCAGTCAGTGCTCGTGCTCCAGACCTGAGAGTCAGTACATTTATGAACAGATTCTGATCAATGCAGATATGTGAATGGGGAGATGGGATCTGTTCTCAGATCAGCACTTTCCTTTTCGAGCCCGACCGTGAAAGGGCTGCAGCAACTGCAGCTTTGTCAGTGAAAAATAAAAGCACATGTCCAAAGACCAAAAACACACAAACACAGCAGTATCGTTACGTTCTTGGGACAGGAGGGTCTGCGTCTTATGTGGAATAACACTGCACGACTTTGATCCCATCCCAACACGGGCTAGCTCAGCAAAAACAAAAACAAAAAAACGATTGTAGATACTGTAACTGGGACACGTGAAAAGTCAAGTGTAAAAATCCGTAAGAATGTAAGAAAACAAACGTTAAAGGTGGCGACAATAAAACCCGTATCACCACCACGTCTGGATTGGCTCAGAAGGACACAAGGGCAAAAGTAAAATGGCCCTGCAGGGACAGAGGCGAGGTCCTCACGGTCTCTGGTCGTAGCCGTTAACCCTCTTCTTGATGTGGGAAAGCTTGGCTTTCAGCTGTTTGGTCTTCCTCTTTTTCATGCGGTAATCTGCCGACTATGGAGGGAGAGAGAGAGATTATGATAACTCATTATTACACCGTCTTTCATCCCGTGTGTGTCTCAATGCTAATATGCTAAAACATTTAAACTTTGTTGTTTTTTTTTTTTTTTTAAGATACATGGAAACTGAAGTCTTGATTCATTAAAATGTCAAATTATAAGTATTCATTTGCATAAGCAGTCCAGTTCATTGCATATGTATTTAGTAATCGTTTTCTGTTTCATTTGCACAAACCAGTGTGAATGACATCACGTGACAAATGTAAATGAAGCTTTTGCATATGATAAATGTGGGAGCCATGAGCACGACAGACATGAGTTTGGAACGCTTGATCTAAGGAAATCGAAACTACACTGAAACTCAAAATGGTGGAATTAGAGGTTTTAATTGAACAGGGAAAAACTATGAGCTACAGGATTAACAAATTAATGATGTCGGGCCTGATGAGACACAATGACAAGACAAAAAAAAGAACTAAAGGAAACTCTAGATAAGCATCATGTATCTATTACTTTGGCCTGTTGACCGACTTCAAAAATCATTCTTCTTGTGATCTTATCACCACGACAACAGTCATGACATGCAAAGGTCAGTACCTGCCCGTCGGTGACTTCTTGTTTTATGCACTTGTTTGAAGTTTAGTAAATTGCCTTTGTGGGAGCCAAATTACCAAATTAATGTACATGGATACCACCCTGCCCTTTGCCTGTTGATAGAAACATCCTACATAACAATTACAAATCCACAAAAAGGACCATGTATGCCATACTGCTCATGGAATCCTCTGCTGATCCCAGATCAGCTTGGACAGGAACATGCAAAACGCTGCACTGTACCACGTCTTGAACCACACCGTCATACAGCAACCCCCTTCCCCTCCAGGGTAAAGCAAGGTTCTACACTTGTGACCACTTTGTGCTGTTGATGTGATCATATATCACACAGTGGTGCAGGGTCACCAGACTCTCACAAATGTTGTTTCTGAGCAAGTCAGCAATCGAGTGATTCATATCCGACATAACAAGGAGAGTGAATCCATGTCAGAGAACTACGAACACTGGATTCTCTCATTCTGGAGACACTGATTCACAATTGGTGCTTTCACTTTTGTACACACAGTTTCATCTACATTCCTCATCTACAGTTTAAACCTATAATGTGATTGATTATAACTGTAAAAAGATAATACTGCCCCAATCTGTTGGGTAAAAATGCACCAGCAGGCTACCTCAAAATCCATACCCAAGTGATTAAGCACCACTTTTCATCCTACAAAAAGCTATTCTATTGGCCATCTTTTTGATCTAAATCCTAGCCACGCCCAATGCCAGATTTAATCATTTGAAGTGGACATTAGAGGCATGAAATGTTGGCTACAGTCTTGCTTTTAAAAACAGGTGTGTGTATTAACCATTTAAATACATTATACATCTGCTTGGTTAAACTGTAAATTAGTGTCTTCTGGCTAACATAATTAGCTACATTAACTAGCCTATATTAAATTAGCAGGTAACATTCCTTCACTGTTTATCCCGTCTGTTCCTCATAATGGATCAGCTTCCCTCTACCAGTCAGTGGAACAGATCAACCATTGTCTACTACACTGGACACAAATCTACTGTTCTACTGAATACACTTGTGAAAGCACTCGTCACTGTTGTACCGATGGTGACCCATCACCAGTAATATGGTGGTCGGATTGGATTGCTGGTCAGTTGTGAGCAGCAAATGGGCTGTAATTGATCAAGTACAAAGTGAACCAATGGCAAGTATTTCTGATTAATTGGCCATTGAGTGTATGTATAAAATTAATAGACCTAATAAATTAGATGCTCAGTGCAAATATGTTTCTCTCTGGTTTGGGGCATTGTGACATGTGGTGTCTTTCCTATATGTATAGGTAGTCGTTTGACACAAAAATATCTAACAAAGATAAATAGCTACATACTAAGTAAATGTGAAATGCTACATAACCAGAATAAGTAATTTAAGAATCTACTTATATCTAGAAGACATTAGTTTTTAAACCTTTAATAGACATGTTGGTGTAGTTTTGATTACTCCATATTTACTCCAGCCATATTTTAATAACATGTCCTTTTCTAAGCTTGGTGTGGGTGCAGCTAAATTTCAGAGCCCCCCCTCTCACCCCCCCCCCCCCCCCCCCCCCCCCGAAAAAAAATTACTACAAGCCAGAAGCAAAAGAAAGAAAACAAACAGAAGTGAGATTCCAGATATTCTTTTTGGCATGTGAATGTTGGTGCATCATTCTAGAATTCTCCCTTATGTACACAATCCATGTCTCAGTAGTTCCAAAGCCATTAAAAGTAGAGCCCTATTTTAATTGGTTTCCTCTTTATCCCTGTTGTTTAAAGTGGATTTATCAAGTCGTTCAAATAGGTAACACCACCTCCATTTAAATTTAACCTGAATTTCTCCATATATCTCAAGAAATTCTATACACTATGTCTTCCTATTTATAAAAGTGTAAAGTTTACATTACCCTCTTCAAGTCCTTCAGTCGGTTGTAGTGCTCCATGGCATCCTGTAAACAACAAAGAGCAAAAAACACTCAAACACACAATTAACAGACAAAACAGACTGATGCAGACTTGACCTGGGTTCATTTCGATGTCAGCTATGTTACGGCAGCATTTCTGACACGGTAAGGTCACCCACCTGGAACTGGGGACTGCCCTCCTGCAGACGGTCCAGCTCACGGTCCACCTCCAACAGGCCCATGTTGACGTCGTCCAGCTCGGCCTGCAGACGCTTGTATTCCATGTGATCCCTGTCAAACTGCCGCTTGTATCGGAGCCTCTCGTTGTCGCTTTTGATGGGAGGGAACTCTCTGAGGAGGGGGGGGGGTTACCAAGGTCATTATACAGCTTCACATTGCATTACACAACTGCAGAGACAGCAATTTTCAGGGAATAGAATATCTCCGTCCACAGCGTGGGAACAATTATCAGAACAAATTTTATGACGCACCCTCCGTAGAGGACAACGGGCAGCGTAAAATAGAATCTAAACCAGGGGTCACCAACGTGGTGCCCGCGGGCTTGTTTTAAAAATAGCTCACTATAGCGCCGTGCACCAAAGCGCTGCATCGTTTATGTTTTTTCTACCATTATAGATTGTCCGCGGTTGCTAGCGGTCTTCCCGTTTAGCAATTGACACTCGCACACGCACAACTTTCGGTCGCCCCCCCCCCCCCCCCCCCCCCCCCCCCCCCCCAACAACAACTTTTCGTTCGATTGATGCGTATTAATCTGGTAGCCCTCCGCAATATTTGGTACCCAAGAAGTAGCTACCAGTTTCAAAAAGGTTGGTGACCCCTGATCTAAACTATATTATTTTCTTGTAAATTTATGTCCCAATGATCATTGTATTAGCTACATACAGTACCCAGTATCTAATCCATAATTTAACGCACTGCTGAAAGTGCTACTCACAAAGATGATGGTTTAAGAGTGTTATGAGGAAAATGTTGGCATGTTCATGTTCTTTGGAGAAAGCCAGTTCTTTGTATGTACTTAATCTAGAATCTAGATGAAAGGCTGTATTTATAAATGGGGTCATTTTATTTCTTTACCTAAATAGTTTTGTGGACACAGGCATTTCAGTGAGATGATTACATTTACATGTGAATGAAGCATATTTTACTCAATTTAAGTATTTAAGTATTAATCAGAATACCTCTGCTAATGCTAATAAAGAAAATGTGTGTCGTGTTTTAAGATAATAGTTCTCTTTCCAAAAAATAAATAAATACAACTTTGCCAAGAGTTTATAAAAGATAAAGTTTATAATGTGTGTACTGGCATAAAAAGGTAGGTGCAATCAGCTCTATCCAGAGTTTTATAATCCAGGTTCAGAAAGTAAAAGTCCTCACCAGGATTTTGCTCAAGCTTGCTAGATTTTCTAATTAGTGCAATCCAGGTAAAATTAGTGGAATCAACACAATCCAGGAAGCCTGAGCAAAATCCTGGTGAGGACTTTTACTTTCTGAATCTGGATTATACAACTCTGGCTCCATCACAAAATCACACAAGGCCCCCCCCCCCTCCTCCAGCTGCAGACAGGCAGATGATTAGCATGTTAGCATGGAGGTGGTTGTAGCTTTTCTCTCCAGGATTCTCCATCAGCCCAGTAAAAAATAAAAAAATAAAAAAACCTCAACAAGCTACAGTTTCAAGTTTGGAAAACCATTTCCAGGGCTTCTTACCCATCAAAATCGGCTTCGTCCAGTTCGTCGGCTGATTCTGCTCCCGTATCGTAGTCTTTAAGTTTGCTCCTCACCCCGCTCACTGTGCTGTTCAAGTCAGAGCTACTGTGGATGAGACGGACGTGTGAAGGTCATTACACACACGCAACACATTCAAGAGGTTCACTACAAACAAGCAGACGCATTAGAAACAAGACACCAGACATGAAGAAGCCCGCAAGCACCAGGAAAGGGGCACACAGCAAAAGACACACCATAAACACAGCGCAAAAGTACGAAAACACTTGTTCATAACAGATAATTATCATATTTATTTATTGTTTTATGTATCAATTAGTTTTTTGTGAATAATATATTACAAGCTGGCTGCTAGACAGAAAGAAGAAGTAAAAATGTCACCGACTACTGCAGAAAAAACTTCCTTTCTCTTCCCGGTGCAACATTCCATTCCTTCTACCCAATGGTTAGCAAGGAATGTGCATCATTCCACTTAATGTTATGCAACATTGTTTATATGTGTACAGTTTGTGTGTAAATGTAGTCTTCATTATAGGTTAACAGGTCAATTCTGTAGAGTTGACTAACTCTAAACTGAATCCATAACGTATAAATTAATTCACCTACGAAGGTCAAAGTTATTCAAAACAATATACCCATCACCTGGCAGACTGTTAATAGTTAATGCTTAATTTATGTCAGTTTCAACTCGTTCACAAAGTAGACCGGTCTTGCCTTGTGGTGGAACTGGCTATTCAAGCTCAAACAATAAACAAAAGAAAGTCCTCCCAAGGTCCTGTACAGCAAACATTCACAAAATATTTCTACTTTTTTGATTTCCTAGCCACCAGCTTTAACGGCCACATTAACAATTAAGTTAATGGTTGACAAATGGAAAAGAAAATGTATTGTAGTTTTATTTTCAAGGCATTTTATGTCATTTTGGGTTTTTCCTCAGAGGAACTCACCCAGGGAGATAAAGTGGCTTCTCCACGTCTGGGGTTTGACTGAGAGTCCATGATTTGCCAACCTGGTCGTTGGAGTCATTCAAAAAAGCCTCAGGGTCCCCAGACACGTCGGTCACCTGCAGGAAGACAGAGGTCATATAGATCACAGTTCACACCAGCCTTACAGGACAAAGTGACCTAACATAGCTTTCATGTGTTTAATAAACAGGGTCGGCTTTCCCCAACACGGTCACAGCTGCAAGAGCGTAGTACAAAAAATGGTGCACTGTAGCTTTAAGACAAATACCAACAACAGTGCTGTTGGGAAAGTGGGCTGTGGTCACATTACCAAAATGTCCTTAAAATCTCAACCAGTACAAACTGGAGAATACTTTTTCTGTCACTGCCTTCTGTTGGTATAGTAATGGTTCTTTAAAGAACAGTGTGTTTTCTGAAGTTTCAACAGTGGGCCACAGTGGGTTCCATCTCTCTATATGGTAAATAGTCTGTGGATACATCATGTGCAAGTAAAACCGGTTCTGCTAGTTTCTATGTAGATATGCAGATAGTATCGACAGATACCAGCGGACAAACATGACAAAACCACCCCAGCTCACACTGCTCACCAGTCTGACCCACAGTCAATACCAGCTGACCATCTAAAACTGGATTCAAAAGTGATTGAGATCACTTGAGAACTTTAGACAAGTGTCATACTTGTAGTGGAAGTATGTATCTACATTTCCAAGTTATTTACATAATGGAGGTTATATGAATTTTCAACTGTTTGCACCATAAACCAGTGAAAGGGCATGTCAAAGATTCTGGGTATGTTCTGAAATGATCAGCTACTGAACATGGTTCCTTGATATTATGTTACTCCCTGCCACGGAGTACTGTGACGTTCATAAAATCAGTCCCATATTGTAAATAACAGGTCTCCGTGATGGTGTACACACCCATTTCTCGACACCATGAGAAAAGCCATCGTTGTAGGTTTTGGGTTCCTCCCAGAGCACACGCTGCCTGCCGTACCGGTTCATCTGTTGGCGGGTTTTCACGGCGAACACCAGCAGAATGATCAGCGCCACCACCACCAGGAACCCTAGAATAATGGCGACTGCCTGGGGGGGGGGGGGGGGGGGGGGGGGGGGGGTTGGTTTATTTACTACATCTCATTGCTAGAAAGCATGACAACAACATGGAAGGTAATAATAAAAGTTTCCAAATTTGGTGTTTGATGGAGATGTCCAGGACTCTCCAGGACCTGCTCACCTCCTGAGGTTCCACCACGCAGTAGTGATACATGTACTGGTTAATGAAGATGCCAGATGCTTGAGGCTGGTTTTGATACTGAGCACACAGCTGCCATATCATGTTGTACATCATGGAGCCAGAGGACTGAGCCGTGGGGTTAACGGCCACCAGGTACACGATGCTGGCGACGAGCATGAGGAAGGCCAGGATCACCGTGATGATGATGGTCGCCAGGTAGAACTTGGTGGACTTTGCCGTACTCTGCCTGGACACCACCAAGATGAATATGACCAGCACGGCTATAAAGGTGATGGCAGAAATGCCGATGATGAAGCCCTTGCCGGTCACAGGGTCAACGTATCCGCCGTATCCATAGCCGCTGTAACCCATTCCGCCGCCGTACATGCCGCCCCCATAGCTCCCGTAACTTCCACCGTAGGAACTCCCGGCGTAGCCCATACCGCCACCGCCGTAGCCCATACCGCCCATAGCGCCCATGCCGAGGCCGCCCATGCCCATGGCCTCCATGTCGTAGTCCCATGCCAGCGTGGATGCCACGCAGACGAACACCCCCACGCACATGATGATGATGATGATGCACATGATCTTCATCACGCCCGGAGGCGACTTCCAGCTGTAGTAGTGCAGCAGCTCGTCATCGGGGTAATGGTAAAAGGTGTGTTGGGAAGATCGGTGGGGACTAAAGGAAAAGAGAAAGACATTGAAACAGAGATGCCGAACCCTGATCTCCTAAAACAGGGGTGCCAGCGTTTGGCTGACTGAAGACTTTTGCTCCAACAGTTATTTAGCACATCTGGTACTAACATTAAGATGTGAAGTGAGACTTCATGAGCTGGATGAGGTGTGTTAGATTAGAGTTGGACCTGAACTCTGCAGGGCGAGTAGATCACGAGGACTAAACATGCATGCGTAGGTTTTATTTTATTTGCACCTACAGTGTAATATTTTATGAAGAATTTTAATACTTACGATCTAGTCTTGGTTGTTGGCATTGTGTTTTTGATGGACGCTTAAAACGTCCTTACCGAACAGGTTTTACGTTTTGCGTAAATAATATCCTGGGGAAGAGAATAAACACGAAAACAATTATATCACTTAAAACAGCATTACTACATTGATGTTCATATGAGAACTAGTCTTATTCAGCGATAGCAAGAGAGCAGTGTGCTGCCTTATCTAACATGTGAACATCCCTGTGTAGAAAGGTCAGTAATCACCAAGATTAGATTGTAATTTACGCAATTACGTGATTTATGGGATCTGGTAAAATTACAGACTTAATTGGAGATGGACAATTAATAAAACAACCGACCTAAAATCCATCTACGAAATATTTTATAGGTTACTATATTGTCATTTAAATATCAGCACTCGAAATGTTTTTAACAAGAATAAAGAGCATATAAAGTTGCACTGATTTGAAAAACAAATTTATACAAATTTATACAAATCGAAAATGGAAGAATTGGACACACAAATAGTATAAATAGATACGCTAAATGTCCCAGATTAAAAATGTAAGTCTTAACAAAAACGAAATAGTTTGTCTTTTGTCTCAAATGTATCATCGTAACGTGTTTGCTACATATATGACTAAATATGCAACGTATTTTATTAACAGTCAAACATCCAACACAGTGAGAGCTTACCTGTGTCTCAGCACTACACGCACGGCCAGGTGAGGAACGCTTTCTCTTCACCGAGATGTGTTACGCAGCAGGTAAAACAGACGGCAGGTAAACGCCCCACGGCCTCTATTCATCTTATTACGGGCACATCCTTGAAAGTGGCCCGCCTCAGCCTTTGAAAACGTCTTAATGCATGCAGTATATGAGCTAGGAGCGAGATTATGGGGGCAGGTCATGTGTGTTAAAGGTGCTTCTCGACCATGGAGCAACTCCAACTGAGTTGAATGGGAACGAACCGAGTGTGACTTAAAAAGCACTTTGATTTATGGGTGCACACAGTGAAGTGAGGAAGTGATCGAAACAGACTTATACAAAACGTTTCGTCTGATTCACAGAGTTGTGGATATGGAATAAATGAAAATCAGCCTGTGATTCTGTAATCTAAGCCAAACGCTGGACTCCTGTGGACTTTTTAAGCGTGTTTAACGCCTATAATAAGCCTATAATTTTATTTATAAAGGCTACCGAGAAGTGGAATGCCAAGGAAAATTGCATATAATTAATTGTGAGATTAAGGCATTTTTTACAAGCCCACAATAAAGAAATCAGAACTTAGTAACATGATTTACAACCCTTTGCTCTCTCCTTTTCCCCAAAGACTATATATAGCCCACATAAAGTGCGTGAAACCAATTACAGCCCGTAAGGCGAAACTCGCCAAGAAAACCTGGAGAACCAGTTGACGCGCGTTTGGAATTACGCATGCGCAGCATCACTACACTCTCGTCTCTAGACTCTCATTGTGCTCGTGCAGCGTCACGTATGCGGAACTCAGTCACGTGTTTCCCCAGGAGAACAACAGCTCCTCAAATAAAGTTCAAAAAATGCTGAAGGGTTTGACGGCGGTTTGCCGCCTCAAACTCGGTGACACAATAGTGTAACCCGGGGAGAACGGAAGACAGTGAGAACAAACAAACAAACAGGAAATAACGTATCCGGCTTGTCCTGCTCCACTTTCCATATTAAGTCAATTGTTTGTAACCTAACAGATCGTCTCGAAATGGACCGAGAACGATTAAGCGATACCGCTGCTCTTGTTCAGAATAAATAGCCTAAACATAATGACAATTTAAAGAAAAACATATACATCTTTGTAGCCCTCAAAGATCAATAGCCTACCAGATAAACGCTCAGTAATGAAATCATCATCAGAAGGTCCGTTATTTAAACACACACAGACTTGATGGCAACGCACGTGTTTTACTTGAATTCTGGCGACATAAAAGCGTACAAAAATGAATCCCTGGGTACATGTATATAAAAAAAATGTACAAAACTCATTTAAAATACACTGGTAAGACAATTGTAAAGGTCACATAAAGGACTCAGCAAAACAATTGCTATAATTGTCTAAATGATCTAGGCCTAAGCTACAAAAATCTTAAAAACCAACTTCACGTCATGTTACATTGATGGCTTTATCTTTATCACATCAACATAAAACACCCTTCTGAAAATTCACATTAAAATGTACAGAACTATAATTCATGTTACAGAATGAGCGTTATTAACAATTTACTAGTTTCACCTTCAAACAGAAAACACTTTTATTTTCCCTCATAAAGGATTGGTTTCTGGAGGTAAGCTTTATGGAGGATTGGTGGAAGGGAAGAGAGGTTACAAAACCTTTAATGGCAACATCTCATGCTTTTAATAAGCAAAGTCTAAATGTTCTATGGCTCAAAAGTGATTTTGTATTAGAAATGAAAATGCCAACATTACACCCAGAGCTGAGCGATAATACAAACATCACGGTGGAGCACTAGGCAGGCGGTATAGGTGACTAATTAGAGGCCACGGTCACTGGGAGCTGACTGACTTTGAGCTATGGCAGCCATCTTAACTGTATCCATCATTCCAGTCCATCACTTTGTCATACTCCTGAATCTTCTGCTTAATGTGAGAGAGCTTGTTTTTTAAATATTCACATCTTTCCTTCTTCTCCAAGTAAGCAGGGTCCTAGTAATGGACACACACACACACACACACACACACACACACACACACAGAGATTTAAATGATCCTTGAACTTCCTTCTCACTTGTTCTACAGGGTTGATTTTCAAGCACAAATTACAATTAAAGCTAGCTTGTGAAATTTAACCCATAAATAGCCATAATGTGTATGTGGAAACAAAATCCATAACACTGAGTCATCAAACTCACATGAATACTATGACACATGAGTATTGTGATTCTTACAGACTGCAAATGGTTGAGGCAATGAATACTACAGATAAGTCCAACAAATTACTGCATAAATGTGTCAATGACTGGATTTCATAGGCTTCAGAGTGGTGGAGTCACAGGTCTGGGATCAAAGTTAACATTAGCTTATGCCAAGTTAGCCTGCTCCATTTTGCACATTACTGGTCATTTACACTTATTTCCCCTCAGATGGGTTTGGGGGGGGGGGGGGGGGGGGTGATCTTATTGGCTGCACTAACCGTTAACGGCCAATTGGCCAACTTGGGACAATAAAACAACCAATCGGGTAACAAAAACATCACTTACAGACTTTTTTCTCTTGTATTCCTGCACGAGGGTATTGATCCGCTCTTGTTCCTGAAAAAAAGAAACAAAACAAAAATATGAACGTCATCGTAATCTACCTAACTCAGTTATCCGATCACCTCAAGATGACGCCTGACCTAACTAACCTGAAAGTTCCCAAGCTAAAAATACTTTAGATTTAGTTTCTGAAAACAGTGGCCCATATTTAGTGACGACCCGGTACAATATTCTTTTGCATCCTAAAAAAATATGATAAGAACACAGCTCACACCAGGTCCTAGATCAGTGTTCGTTTGTTCAGATAACTGATAAATAAGGGCCAGTGTCACAAAGCACAAAGTTGTGTCACAAAGTTGTGTCCATGAGAGTAAGAAGGAAAGAATGAAAAAGAGAGAACTGTGATATAACAACCTCTTATATATGCTTCTCCACATGATTTGAACCGAAAATACACTACACGAACTCAGTCATACTATTAAAGTGCTGGTTTGTAATTAAAGAACATTTAAAAGTTTAAAGTTCAGAAAAATCCTAATTAAGCGTCTGATCTGGGGTCAGCTGACTCTACCATCTGACTGGACGGTCGAGGTGGCAGGTTATTTATCATGTTGTCCATCTCCTCGAACTTCTTGGCCAGCACTTCCACCTCCGCGTGCAGCTCCTTGTATTCTGCATACTGGTCGTTAAACACAGCCTTGTACTGGTCTCTCTCCTCGTCGGTGTGGATGGTGGGATACTTCCTGCAGGGGCAGCGGGCACACAGAAACTCATCAATATCGGCCCCAAACATTTGTTATACACCCCCAAAATAAAGTACTTGACTTGTTCAATCGTCTGATGACACGGGAAGTGCCTGAACTCACGCTACGTAATCTGCGATGATGACGGGCTTGGGGATGTGTCCGGCTGGGATGTGGCCCCTCAGGTACTCTGGCTCCATTATATGGGGCGGCGCCATCAGTCCGCTGTCCGTGGACTCTGGGATTGCGCCCAATGGGGGTTTGTAGATAGGGCCTGAGGTAGTAGACTCTGCACCAAGCTTGGAATGGGGGTGGAGCATAAATCAGAAAAGGGGTGGGGCTAAAGGATATTGGGATTTCAAGGGACTTTTAGGTCGAGCAAATATTTACCATCGTGAGCGGAACCGAAGCAACTGTCTTCATCTAAACAGAACAAATAGACAATAATTACTGAAAAATCTGAAAAAATGTGAGCGGTCACTGCCATATTACTACACAAATACACAAAATTTCAAGAACCAGCTGTGTAAAAGTACTGTATGTGCAGGGGTGGAAAGTAACTAATTACATTTACTCACATCACTGTAATTGAGTACTTTTTATGAGTAATTTGTAATTTTCTGAGTAGTTTTTGAAATATGTAATTTTTACTTTCACTTGAGTACATTTTGACCCAAGTAGTTTTACTTCACTACATTTGAACGCCCTCACATTACTGAGTAAAAAAATATTGATGGTGAAAAATTAAATGCCGGCAGAAATTTAAACTTCCCAGAGTCCCAGAACTGAAGGCCAATTGCGTGGCCTTGCCTTGCGCGCGCCCTTTCCATTGTCTCATAATCAGGTCGTAATCTGGTGCTCTTTTTTTCCAAAAGGATGAGATTGTTCTATCTTTAAATCTTCTATTTATCAGGTTCTGTGGGATCCTGTGGACATTTTATTGTGAAAAGTGGAATCCTGTGGGCACTGTATTTTGAATAGTTGGATCCTGTGAGCACTTACTTTTAAATTGTGGGATCCTATGAGCATTTTTTTATTTTTGATGTGGGATCCTGTGGGCATTTTATTGTGAGAAGTGGAATCCTGTTGCATTTTAGTTTGATTTGTGGCATCTTGTGGGCACTTAATTTTGTGTGCATTTTGTTTTTTGAATAATTTGTAATTTAAATTTCTTTATTCTTATCATAGTGTTGTCCGTTGGACAATAGGACTGAAAATTGTTTGCACTTTATGGTACAGGTTGTGATTGTCCTTGTGCTGTGAGGAAGTATGTTCCTGAGCCCAGGTGATGTTTTTGCAAGTGTGGATGTGCACTTAAATACGCTTTGAAATCGATTAAAACAACTTGTGCTGAATTTGGTTCATGATTCATCCATGCATTAAATAACTGAACGTAACTAAGTAACTTTTACTCAAATTACATTTTAAATGAAATAATTTTGTACTTTTACTCTGAGTAGATTTTAGGCAAAGTAATGATACTTTTACTCAATTACAATTTTTCAGTACTCTTTCCACCTCTGTGTATGTGTATATTGATGGACAGAGATAAAAAAAGAAAAAATTTGCACAGCTAATCCCCGAAATATCCTGTTTCTCAGAAAAGTTTGCAGATTAAGACTATGATGGCTCTGGTGGATAATACATGCTATGATCTTCCTATAGTGGGAGATGTTTTGGCTTGAGTGGTTCCCCCTCCCACACTTTGGGATCTATCGCCCTGCAGTTTCATGGCTCTCTGACTTAATCCCCTGACTCAAATCAACCTATGCATGTTTAAGAAACATCTTAAACAGTATTTCGTTTTTGGGGTGGTGATTCACATCTTGCCAGAACCTTACACCCATGTGTAGAAGAAGACCACGGATCAGTTATGCAACGATATGTAAACTGCATGTTTTTGGTTTTGGTAACCTGATAACCGATATATCGATATATCATCACATCCCCTCACCTCCTGCTCCAGCGCCTGCCTGCGCATACGTGCTGCCTCGTGCCTCCACAGTTTGAGGCAAACGCCGATGCTGATCAGGTATAGCAGCGTGTTGAGGAAGAGGAAGATGATGGCGGCGGTCTGGCCAGCCTCTGTGCGGCAGAAGACGGCGTTGGGCCCCTGGTTGAACTGTGGGTAGTAGCAGAGGCCACCGCGCAGCGTGTCGCGTACGTACACGGTGGCCGCCGCCATGTACAGAACGGCCAGCAGGACGTTGAATCCGCACTCGGTCAAGGGCCACCAGCCCGAGTCCAGGAGGATGGTGCGGTAATACATGGTCATTCCCAGCACCAGCAGGATGACGGTGGCGACCCACGCCAGGCCGGCCACCACCAGGATGAAGGGCGTACGTGGCCCGTTGTAGTTGGCGCCGTAGCCCCCGTAGCCGCCGTACATCCCACCCATGGAGCCGCCGAACGTGGTCTGTTGCGAGTAGCCGAACAGGTTGTACCACTCGTTGTCCTTGTGCACGTAGGCGCACACGCAGGCGAACACCGCGGCGCCCAGCAGCAGCTCGGCACAGCCCAGGATCCGCAGGAGTCCGGCCCACGACTTCATGTAGTCGTAGCGCTGGTGGTACTCCTCCACCCGCTCGCTGTACGTCATGGCCGTGCGCCCCGACAAGCCCGACGCCGACTCCGCCGGCTCGCCCAGGAGGGCGGCGTGCTCCTTCCGAGACGCGTAGCTGCCCCCCGAACCGCCGTACGGGTCGGTGTAGCAGCTGGGGGCCCCGGGCGAGGGAGCCCGGGACTGCGGAGGAGAGCAGCGCACGCCCGACGTGGTGGAGTTGAAGGTGTCGGGCGGCGGGAGGGAGTTGGGCTTGCTGCTCCGAAAGCTGCCGCCCCGGAAGAAGTTCTTCACCGAGTCGGGGATGAAGCGACGCACGGGTTTTATGTCCATGGCGTCATCGGGCTGGTCCTCCACATCGCTGGGGTCAAACTCGGGCCCCACCGGGGGGTTGTCCGGGAGGGGAGGAGGCGGGAAGGGCTCGTCGCTGAGGACAGACATGGCCCCTTCGCTATATGGGACGTACTGGTCCCGAGCCAGGGAGCCGACTGGTACCTCATCATAGAGTGGGTGCGCTCTGATCCGATCGAAATATCCTGCTGATCCGTTTCCTGCTGACATGGGTTTTGGTCTTAGTGCTTGATGCCTAAATGAAGACTGAATGGACAATACAAATGATTCAGTGAGATAAGGAAGTTTATCTGTGCTTCGCTGTAATTGGTATAGCCTATGGGCTACCTGGCTTGAGGGAATATAAACTTATTAAACAAAATTAAATAACCGCATTTTTTATAGGCCTGCAAGAGCGATGAATCTGAATCTGATGAATCTAATCAATAATCACAAACCACAACATTTTAACAACTTATTGTTGTAACTAATACTGGCCTATATTCAAAGGCTAAAACGTGATTTAGTACAACCCAAACGTGTTCGAGACGTGTTAAACACTTTGGGTTACGTGCTCGAGTTTCAGCGACTAGTCGCTACCGGTCGAGATTGCCACAGGACGTTGTCGCCTTATACTAAATTTTATATCGACGTACCAGCAATTATATAAACAGATCAACCAACGTTTTGCCGTTTCCTGGCAAACGCGAAACCTCAAACGCATCGCGAAGTTAACACCCGAGCGAGGTAGTTCAAAGTCTAACGAAAAAGACGGACTAATCGGAACATTTTAAAAACTGTTTAACAGTAGCAACGTAAATACTATTTAACCAAGCTTTCTTCTGTGCCGAGTGCTCACGCCTAACAGTGTTTATTTTAAACATATTGCTTACCTGTTGTGAGTAAACACACCTGTCCCGGCCGCTTGGTTCGCAGGTGAAGGGCTTGATCACGTGACCTACCTCGCCCTAATGCGTTTCGGTTATTCAGACGGAAAAAACCCACAAACGTCCAGAAACCCGCCCAACTTGTCCACGACACACACTAATGTTACCAGGCGGAATGTGGGGGGCTATTCAATTTCTTCTTTAGCCACCTAGCTTGTTCATTTGAAACGTATAATTTCCATCAAAGCACACCACACAGGTTTTCAGAAAGTGAAATACCCAAAAAAGCACTTTACTGTTTAAGTACACACCTTTATATGTAGGTATTTTTAATGACAACAAAATTTGTTCCTTACAAAGGTAATATATATATATATATACACATTTGTATGAAACAGGCTCAAACAATTATCATCTCATTCACTGTCATAGTACCCACATTATGTTCTTATTAACCAATTTTCAAAATGAAATGTAAATTGGACAAATTTTCCAAAAACAAGATAAAACGAACATGGTTGCACTTCAAACTGCAAAGGATGTAACAAGAAATATGCAACATTTTGGTTAAAGCAGTTTTTGTGAATGAAGGAAAACACACATGCAAAAGGCTATTGACCAGTTCAAAATAGCCATTTTCTCCATACATAAGATTGGCTCATGTAATGGCAAACTGACCTCACATGTCTGTGTTCCCTGGTCTTGCCCACCTGCTTCAACTTGATCATTATTAGCTGAATTACGTTTGCATGAGCTGCATGTCTCAAGAAGGTTAGCGTAATAATTCTGTCACCTTATCAAGGTGTATGTATGTGATGCAGTAGGTATACAGTGTCCTTCAGGGTCTTCTGCAGAGATCACTCTCAGTTATTGTCCTTCATCCACTGCTCCACCCACTGCATGATCTGCTCCAGGTTCCTCTCCATGTCTTCAGGGTCGTTGCTGGGAAGCTGGTGCACAATCTCCCCCTTGTATGCCTCCATGGCCTCTTCGTAGATGGTCTGGAAGATCTCACACTGGACGTTGTCCTGTAGCTTCTTGCCAGTGTAACCCCTACACAAGACAGACCGGGGGAGTGGAGGGTTTGTGTCTACACATCATCTCAGAAGAACAGTGCTCATCTAGAATTAGGTCCCCATGTTTTCACCATGTTTATCATAATGTAAAAAACACAAGACAACCAACATTGTCCTAGTCCAGCGCCTATTACATTAGAAAGTCTGATCAATTCAATAATACAGTTTACAGTTTGAGTGGTGTTCTGTATCAGCTTTGGCTATTGTGGTAACATAACATAATTGTTTTGGGTATCACAAGGAATTAGTCAAGGATAATTTATTCACACATTGTAATTCAAACCCAGACAATGTTTTTAAGTCAAAGTTCTCTGGGAAAAAAAAAATCATGTACAGTTTTCATTCTTCATACTCCAAGTGTTGGTTAAGTTAAGTTCATTTTTATGCCACTGTCTTACTAACCTGTTTTCAAGTCGGTTATAAAGGTTAGTGTTGTCCGTGCGAAGGACAAACACTATGTGAAACCAGCGCTCTGGGAAAAAGTCACACCCGTGGTAGTCCACAATAACGCCACCATCTGTCATTTTGTCCTCTAGCTCATCCACAACCTGAAGGCACAAAAATGTTACAGTATCCACAATCTGTCAGGACCCGTGACCATTACCACTCTATCATCTTCCTCTTGATATTACATTGTTATTATTACTACTTGTATTATATTGTTGTTGAAAATTGTTAAAACAAACTAGTAATAAACACTATGTATTCAGGCAAACAACCTGAAATAATGCTTTTGTTATATTTTGATTTAATTTCCCCTTGACAAAGACTCACCCTGTCTTCATCCAGAATGGGACACTGGTACTCTTCATCGTATCCATCAAACAGCTCACCTGAGATTACAAACATGTGAAACCACAGGATGACCACACCTGTTGGTCCAGGTGCGAACTAAATCAGGCGCTGTTGCCATGACGACCAGCTCACCTTCTCGCGCCAGTTCTCCCACGTTGACGTAGGTGAGCCCGGTCCTCTCGGCCAGTTCTTTACCAAGCGTGGTCTTCCCCACCCCCGGGGTTCCTTTAAAAAACAAACTCTGGTTTAAGTTTACGAGTGGGCTGACACTGTACATCAATAAAAGTCACATAACATAAAGTAAACATCAATAAAAGTCACATAAAGCCGCAGGACTCTCAACAGCTCACCTGTGAGGAGGATGTTCGGTCTCTTCATTATTCTCATTGCAAGAACCGAGCTGGTTTTTATCTTTTCTCTTTTAGCCGTTAGTTAGCTGTCAGACCCGAATATAAGTGACTGGACGAACAGCAACGCTTGGACAGTTCGGGCTTCCGATCGACGAAACCAGTCGTATGGCCCGCACGGTGTTTACCACGCCGCTCAGAGACGCTCCACGACAGACACGTGCCCGTCGGCGCGTGCGGGCGCGCGTGCGGAGGGCGCGGTGACGTCCTCGTCGCGCGCGGGGACGTCATCGGCGCGCGCCGGGCCGAGAGGCGGGACCGTTCTGACTTTAAAGGGATACCGAGGCAACAGAAACACCGCCTGTCATATCCAAGAGGAGTTGAGTCTAGTTAACGTTCACTTTCTGACAAACCTGTCTGTAGACGTTATTACGGTGAGTTTGTGGCGTATCGTGAAATGTAAAAAAAAAGACCACGTAAAAGCTGACTCAGCTTTTTTAGTTAACGTTAACTTCTCCGAGCTAGCTTAGCATAGCTCACCGTCACTAGTGTTTACCTCCACATAAGCACCTAACAGAACTGATACTAACATACAGTGTTGGTGTATAAAACACGCAGTTGATCGTGATGTCCTGTAGATAATAGTCGTGCACGTATCTGTATGAGCGTCTTCAGATGATGTGTGCTCCATCATGAGACGTGTTTTCATTTTCTAGCACTGGGTAGTCTATCTGTGTGGATGGGAAGAGCTGATAATGTCACAGCTTTCTCTAGGAGGAACAGCGTCCTCCGGTAAAGTAAGTTTCACATCTTCACTCATGGGCAGCAACTTTGGATAAACACGCTTCACACACCATTCTTGAGTGGTTTTCAAAACACTGCACCGATATTACCCTGCCAGATAACTTCTCTCCTGTTATCTCTCTCTCTCTCTGGTTTAGTTAAACAGCTGGGTTGAACCGTCCTTTGGTGATCTTCTGGGAAGCTCTGGACTGAACAGCCTCTCCTTGACTAAAGGGCCCCTTTCAGGAGGAGCCAAGTCCAAGACTCGGTCCACTGCTGCGGACGTCGGTGGGAAGAAGGCCAGGAAGAGAAGAGGAGAGCCCCAGGGCTCCAGACCTCTGTCCCTCCCCAGGAGGCCAGACTCACAGGAGCCCCAAGATGAACCCTGGGTGGATGTGTACGCCCCTCAATCACAAGTATGGATGACGATTCTCCATGACCTGAAAAAACACACACAATGCACTAATTACTTTAAACACATGAATGTCTTAGTTGTATTAGTAATTATTATTACTGGGTGCTAATGTTTCACTGAATGTGATCTGGAGTAATTGAACCCATCCAACGATGTCCCTCTTATCTCTGATTTAGGCTGAGCTGGCGGTACACAAAAAGAAAGTTGAGGAAGTTGAGAACTGGTTGAGGGCTCATTTGGACTTGAATAGTGCGAACAAGGTGTGTATAACGCTAACAAACAGAGATTTGTTTCTTCTGTGAATAAATACGTTTTGCTGCCGGAATCTCTATCTTCTGGAGCATGACCTTTTGTTGAGAAGATTATTTCTGTCCCACATCTAACACACGTGGTTCAGCTAGTTTCTGATTAAAAGACTTTGAAGACATTGAAATGTGCCTTATTTCTGGCTTGTAGCTGCACTTTGCAAGATAGTAGATCACCAGAATGGAAGTGCAGATAGCTTTACACTTTCTTGTTTTAGCATTTCTGTTAAACGAGTTGCTGGAATGTCGCCACAGGGTGGTGCTGTTCTTTTGTTGACTGGTCCATCTGGCTGTGGGAAGACGGCTACAGTTCAAGTGCTGGCCAGAGATTTGGGTTGCCAGATCCAGGAGTGGTCCAACCCTGTCACCACCTCTGAATACAGAACGGATGACTCCTTCAGACAGACTTTCGATCCAGGTGCCCTGAATCTAGTTCCATTGGCACTCCAGTGTTACTCACTCTGCCGAGCACCTTGTGTTTATTTGTTAAATTGTTTGTGCATTTATTATCTATTCAGTTTGCTTAAACATCTGTTCATTAAATGTCAGTTCTGTCTTGGATTTAAAATTACAATTACATGTCACAAATTCCGTCTGGTGTAGTTGTTCATGCTGTTTGCTCCCGTAAATTTTAAAGTTTCAAATAGAGTTGTTTTGGTTTCCCATACGCCACCAGAGTATGTGGTCACAGATGGTTGCTTTCCTCTTTCCCAGACTCCAGGTTTAACGGTTTCCAGTGGAGCTCTCAGACAGGGGCTTTCCAGGAGTTCCTGCTCAGAGCGAACAAATACAAGCGTCTCCAGATGACCGGAGAGAGCTGCGCTCAGGACAGGAAGCTCATCCTTGTGGAGGTGCGGTACATGAGCTATCTGTGATTTAACACACCCGATAGCGGAGCAACGTCTCATCTTCGTGTGTCTCCACAGGATTTGCCGAACCAGTTCTACAGGCAGCCGGGGAGCCTGCACGACGCTCTGAGGTACGGGCGATGTGAGGAGTGACCGCGCTCTTCCCCGTGAGCCGCACGTAAGGGAGCGGTGGGTGTCGGAGCCTCGACGCTCAGCACTCTGGTTCTTCTCCCCCCTTGCAGGCGCTTCGTGAGGACGGGCAGGCGGCCGCTGGTCTTCGTGGTGTCCGACAGTCTGAGTGGAGACGGCGGTTCCAGACTCCTCTTCCCAAAGGAGGTGCAGGAGGAGCTGGGCGTCCATACCATCAGGTTAACGTTTCGCTATGTTGAGAGGCAGAGAGAAGAACCCGAGGAGACACCTCTCGGGTTCCACACCTCACCCGCTCGTTGTAAAACGACTGTTTCACTTTCACACGTACCTCGAATCAGCCAGCTGGCATTTCAAGTAATTTTTCAATGAGTGTGATTGATGTTCCATGAGATGACGGTAGGAGGAGCTAGTAAACCCTACGCATATTAAAAAGCTCATTTGCATACTGATTTTTACTGGTTTGCTTTATGGTTCACCTCATCACCATCTCCCTCTTCAGTTTTAACCCCGTAGCTCCCACCAGCATGATGAAGGTGCTGACTCGTATTGCTAGCACTGAAGCTAGCAAGGTAATGGCTAATGAGCACCACACCACAGAACGGTTCGCTTAATGGTGTCCCGTCTGCTTTGTGCGTGACGACACATTGTGTGTGTGTGTGTGTTTTTCAGAGTGCGGGTAGAGTCTCCGCCCCTGAGAAGGCGGTGCTGGAGCAGCTGTGTGCCGGAAGCTCGGGAGACATTCGCAGTGCCATCAACAGCTTGCAGTTCTCTTCGTTCAGCGGTGCGTACGTGCTCTCTCCCGGGCCACGCCGCAGTCCGTCCCAGTCTCTGATTGGCTAGGAGCTTAATGAATATGAATGAGGGCTCACCAGGGCGCGCTGACTATACAATAATTACAGAGTCGGTGGCTTCTGTGGTAATGCAGGTTCTGGGATTCATTTGCAGACAGATCTCTGGAAAGGGGTCCATGGGTTTCAAAAAAGGGCAAGTCGGCCGCAAGAGGCCCAGCCAGGACCAGGGGGGGAAGTCGCTTGGGGAAACCCACAGACGCCCTAGACGACAGCCCCGCTATCGGAGGAAAAGACGCCTCACTCTTCCTCTTCAGAGCCCTGGGGAAGATCCTGTACTGCAAACGTCAGTCACACTTGTGTGTCTTTTAACGTCCGTCTTTTTTTACGAAGAAGGAGCAGCTACGTGGTTTTAAGCTGCCAGAGCTGCTGTAGTCTTATTGACTTTGGCCATATTGCTGCAACAGCTTCAAGTGATGAAGGTTGTGGTTTTAGGTGAAGGCCACGAGGGTTGTGTAGTTCCGGGGTTACCGCCGCACCTTTCATCGCATCAGAGAGACAGACTGCTTGTTGACCCAGAGGTACACACACACACACACACACACACACACACACACACACACACACACACACACACACACACACACACACACACACACACACACACACACTTCTCCCCCTGATGCTCCTGACCCCATCTCTCTGCTTCCTCAGCTCGTTATAGAACGCTCTCACATGTCGGGGGAGTTCTTCAACCTCTACCTGCACCAGAACTACCCGGACTTCTTCACAAACGTGGAGGACCTGGCCCGGGCCAGCGAGTACCTCTCGGACGCCGACTTCCTGACCGCCGAGTGGAGTGTGAGGGTTTCTAGAAGTTATACAACCGAGATCCACTCTGGTTACACATGAGCTCTGATGCACACATCAGGACTCCATATGATGTCCTAGTGAGCTTAATTATACTGTTTAATTTGGTCATTGATAACTGACATGTTGAACACGGACATCCTTAGTGTGCCTGACTAGAAGCATATTGGTGGATTTCTTAGTGCCTTAGACCAGTGATGTTCAGGTTTAGTCTTGTGTGCTAGAAGACTGGTGCTGCTTATTATTAAACCCCTTTGACGAGGTTGAAGAACCATTGTCATGTTACTGTTCTCCTTCTAGTCCAGGTCCACCATGGCGGAGTATGGATCATCGGTGGCCACTAGGGGGCTCATTCACTCTAATTCAGCTCGTGCACATGCCACCAGCCAATCGCTCGTCGGCTTCAAGCCCCTTCACAAACCCCATTGGCTGCATATCAACAAGACGGTAAAGAAGGAATCGTTCCGGACTTTAAGGCCTACTGATTAATTCGTTAATTAAAGGGATGCGTAAGATTGGATGTTTTATGGTCTCTGACATGTTTGGTTTTGTTTGGCCTACAGTACCGCGAGAACTACCTGGCAGCTCAGTCCCTGTTCATCAGCTTCTGCTTGACACCCGTCAGCCTCATGACGGAGCTAGTGCCCTACCTCGCCCAGCTGAGCAACCCCATGAGGAATCAAGGTCCCACACACACACACACACACAGTCAGTAAATTCTACACTGCAGGCTGTGCTGATATAATCCCACATTTTCCACCTACTATTTCGATGAAAAGAACATTAGTTTGTAATCTTGAAATGATATTCAAACCTTGTATTGCTGCAGTCGCTTTGTGACATTGCGCAGTATAATGTGCCAATGTTCTCCTGAGCTATGCAAAGAAGAAGGGATAGGTTAGCCGTCACTCTCAACGGGGTTGGTTCGAAGGATCTGGAAGCGCATTGAAAGCGACAGCACTGCTCACAAGTGGAGACGCCTGTGGAAAACTGTGTTTGACATCGCATCTAGTGTGAAATTGTTTCCTGTGCTTACAGCTCAGATAACCTTCATTCAAGACGTGGGCCACCTTTCTCTCAGGAGATTCCCTGGCAGGTATGTCCCAAGTCCAAAGACCAAACGGAGAAACGTTCACCAAAGTGTGAAGGAGTTCCAATACTGCACTGTGTGAGTGTGCACTCGCACGGTGGATAATAACCCGAGACGAACCTCATTTGAACTCTTTCAGGTTAAAACTCGAAGCACTCAGCGACAAAGAACCTGGCGGCCTGGACGTGGATGACGAAGACGCAGGAGTCCAAACGGCCGCCCAGGGAAGCAGCACTTTGTTAGGGGATGCCATAGCGGCCTCCTCCCCGTCCAGCAGCCAGGACCCAGGGGTTGATTTCCCTGGCAGCCAACCACAGCCAACCACCGCAAACACCTTATTGGACGAGGAGGACCTTTTAATTGAGGAGTATGACAGTGACTGACCAATCACAAGCTGTGATTTCCTAGTCGTAATTCACCATCGCTGCCTTGAGGCTCAAAAGCTTCCTCCATGTTTCTAAAGCACTGGGTTTATGTCGTCTTTTTTAAATAATGTGAATTAAGTAGGACGTTTGTAATATTTATTTTTCAGTCCAAACAAAAGTTGTTACATTTGTCCTGCGTCTCTTTGTGTAATAGTGGACCTATTATACTTCATCATGAGGACATAAGTGATTGTTACGTGGGGTCCATTAAATGGGTGTTTGCTCAGAACCATTTCGTGTTCACTGTAGTAGTTCTGACGTGTTGATTTGTTTATTTGCCACATCTTGGCAGCAGCACCACTTTACAACAATAAACAATTGTTTTGCGATTTTCATGCCCTTTTATTTACTTCGCTCGTATTGTGACAGAGAGCAAACTATTCCGATTGTTATTCCGATAACTATTCCGATTCCGATATGCTTTGGAGAGCAGGGGAATGAAAGTGAGCAGGAGTAAAACAGAATACATGTGTGTGAATGAGAGATGGAGGAGTTTGATCTGCTGTGGAGAACCCTAAACGGGTAATGCCGAAAGAAGAAGCAGTAGTATTGTAACGGAGAGACACGTCATAGTTACGTGTGATGAACGTCACGCTGCACCGCGCGCCCAGCTCGTTACGCAACACTCCTGCACGCACTCGGATCAGATCCAGCCTGCAGCTATTCAAACCTCGCCTGGAAGTGACACCCGTTCCAGCTGTTTACATGTGTTACAAGGTCTAGCCTCCTGGATCAGTAAAAATAAACAGTGTAAGTGTGACTTCTTCGCCGTCACTGGACGTTTAGCTGAAACTAGATCCTCGTCTGTGTGTGCGCTGTATCCACACAGGTGTACTCCAGGTGAGTTTCTTGGGTTCCTCCATAGTTTCAGTGGCATCTTGTTTGGGAATTTAAGGAAGGGATGAGTAATTTATATTAAACGAAGAGAGCACAGAGCGCATATACACGCAGACACCAGATGGCTCTCGAAATAGCGGATCACTCCATACTTTCCTCTCCATCAGGGTCTTCACATGCCCGATTAGTAGCGCCGTTGCGCCTTTGCGTTTTTCCTGCTGTTGGCAGCGATGCAAGGAGCCAGAGGACAGGGGACAACAGAAGACGACATGACGGAGGGAGACCTGGGCGACGGCATGGGTGCCCGGTCCTTATCGCACCTGGACACTTCCCACAGGACCAGAACCGGGACCAAAGGGAACTTCACGGATTTGTTGACCCAGACGAGGCTCTCCAAGCGGGGCGGTGAACCCTTCTCCTGGACGTCGTGCAGTGCCATGTACGCCACTTTCAGAGAGGAGTTGGAAGCAGATCAGGTCTCACACTGGAGAGAGAGAGACTCAGGTAAACCACACCAAACATGCCATCATGTTTAAGGTTTTGTAACTTCACGTTATTTTGTCACATTAACAGGAAATGTAATAATTCAGAACGACATAAGCCATTTTTGGAACAGCATTTCTGAAGTTAAATTAAGGTTAAGGTTTCTGAAGTTAAATAAAATGTAAGCAGGATTAAGTTTTTCCACCCTTCTACAAGATGAAATTCCTAGGACAATCACTTCCTGTTCGTGTCCTGTTCTGATAGCTTCTGTTTGCTCTCCTTGTTGACTCTGGTGTGTTCTGCAGAGCATGTCAGTACCAACACCTGCTGCATCATAGTTCTGCTAACATGGCGCCTTTGGGAGCTTTACGTACAAAAACAGATCATTTTCAGACATTGGTTTCTTGGATGCCTAATGATTTGTCATCTGGTTTAATACTTATATCAAACACTGAAACACAACACAGTGAGTGTCTAACACACGTCAGCTTTTCCCCTGTGAAACTGCTGCATGAGGCATTCGTTTGGCACTCCACTGACCTGGGATCAGAAGTAATGGCTGAAATAACTGCAACGTGAACAGGAATCTGTTTTATTTGTTTGGTGCTTTTTCTGAACAGCTGTTACCATGACAAAGCTTTACACAAGCTGGTTTTACTATCATGCTGCTCTCCCATAGACGCCAGTGTTGAGGACTCCAGTGAGGTGTTACAGAGAAGACTGCAGGAAGTTACGGAGGTATGACGGCTCCACACACACACACACACACACACACAACACTCATCACAACCACAAACTCACAGAAAGATTTGATTTGCTCAGTTTTGCTATGCTTAATCAGCTGATATGTTTAACCAATACTTTGAAATATAATTAATTTTTAATGGCATTTTGTGAATAGAATTTTGCACGCACAGGAAAATGCTTTTAATGTAAAAACACATGATACAGTCCTCTACAAAAGTATTAGAACAACAATCAAATTTCCTTTTTGTTGTTCCCTGAAGACATTTGGGATTGAGATCAAAAGATGATTGAGAAGAGTTCAGAATTTCAGCTTTTATTTCCTGGTGTTTACAAGTTGTTAAACTTGTTAGGACATATTACTGTTTGTATTAGACAGCATTTTTAGGTGAGCAAAAGATTTAGAAAAAATAATCATAACATTTGGTGGCATAACCCTTGCTTGCGATAACTGCCTCCATCTCATCTCATCAGTCCAGAACATTGTGTTCCAGAACTTTTGTGTTCCATCTTTGTACTTCTGTGCACATTCCAATCTGGCCTTTTGATTTCTCCTGCTGATGAGTGGCTTGTGGTATGGCCATATGTCTCCTCTCGGTCTTCTTCAAGCAGTGGAGTCGATACCTTTACACAGTACCTAACTACTGTTGTTCTTCTTGGCCGACCTGTGTGACGTCTGTTTCTCAGTACACCTGCAGTTTCTTTCTTTTTCAGGACATTCCAAATTGTTGTGCTTGCAATGCCTGATGTTTGTCCAATAGCTCTGATCGAGTTTCTCAGTTTTTCTCAGCTTCAAAATGACTTACTTTTCTCCCATAGATAGAACACTTTTCTTCATGTTAATTTCATGTCAAGCTTTTTTTATGTTTAAACCCAGACTACAAACTTATACAAGTCATACAGAGCTGTTTAATGTTTGAACAGTCATGGTCTGGTGCTAGGGAACTGGTCTTGTGACCGGAGAGGCAGCGATTCCCAGGCCTGAGACCACGACTAAGGTGCCCTTGAGCAAGGCACCTAACTCCAACTGCTCCCCGGGCCCCGGGCTAGTGCTGCCCACCGCTCGGGTCATGTGTGCACCACAGCCCCCTAGTAATCACTAGTGTGTGTGTGTGTGTGTGTGTGTGTGTGTGTGTGTGTGTGTGTGTGTGTGTGTGTGTGTTCTAACTGCACAGATGGGTAAATGCGGAGGACAAATTTCAAACTCTTGTCTCATACTCCTCTTTTGATCTTAAACCCAAATGTCTTCAGTGAATAACAAAAACAAAAGAATTTGCCTCGCTGTTCCAATACGTTTGTAGAGGACTGTAGGCATCAAGAGCTGTATTCACGAGGCTAATGAATCGATTCAAACACTGGGGCACATTGTGGACATCAGTGCTGACATGATGAACATATTGGCACGGTGGGTTTTCACAATGGGGAGACCAGGACTGAGGAGGGTACCGTTGAGCGTGGAACATGACGTCCTGGGCTGTTGTTCCCCGCAGGAAGTCGAACTGTTGCGGACAGAGCTGGAGGTCACCCATCGACACCTGGAGGGCAAGCACGAAGCTCTGAGGATCTTGCAGGGACAAGTAATGCCCATCGATCAGTTGTTACGCTGTACTGTACGAAATACAGTCCGATGCATTTCCATTCACCACACCTCTAGCACAGTAGGAATGCCTCATTGGCCATCGGTATGGTTTGATCTGACTTGATATGCATGTCGTTATTGTTCCCACCATGAAGGCCATATTGGACAAAGCAACCAGCCACACCAAGATCTTGCTCCAGAAGAGTGAGGAACGAACCAAAGCTCTGGAAAAGGTGAGGTCTTCATGCCAGGACCTGATTTGATGCTCTAGGGTCATCACTTGTATTTTACACTCTTCTGAAATTTTGATGGACCTGATTAGTCCTGGTATTGTGGAGATGCTTCACAGACCAGGATGGCACTCGAGGCCACTTACTGTATGAAGGTGGGCCGGTGTGTTTTCAGACTGTGGTATGATGGTCTGAACTCTCTGCCCTGCAGGAGGTGAACGCTCTGCAGTGGGAGATCACCTTCAACCAGGTGCAGTTTAAGAACATAGAGCACGCATGGAACCTGAAGTGTGAGAGGTGAGTGACCGGATGTTAACACCTCTTACGCAGTTGCTAATGGTTGCTAGCAGTGGTTGCTAATGTCTGCTAGCAGCACTGGGTACATATGCGTTTGTTGCTTTTCTGCGAAGTCTCGAAGGAGCTGTTTTACGGTTTTGCTTACTTCTAAGATTTTACATTTCATAGTTTATTGTGGACATTGGGGATAATCTGTCTGGATCAGGGTGTGTGCAGAAAACAAGGCACTGAGTCAAGGCCTCAGCAAGAGGATGGAACAACTGCAAGAGCTACAGACCGAGAACTCCTGTAAGTCTAATTAATGCTTGTCCTCTAATTGATGTCTGTCCTCTAATTAATGCTTGTCCTCTAATTGATGTCTGTCCTCTAATTAATGCTTGTCCTCTAATTGATGTCTGTCCTCTAATTATTGCTTGTCCTCTAATTGATGTCTGTCCTCACAGCTTAGTTGTTTGGACCCGGTTTAAAGGAATACACATGAAAGCTAATGTTTCTTTTAATGAATACAAGCTGGTTGGCTGTGGCTAGCGTTATGATAATGAGATGGTACTCATTATAACAAGGCTGAATTTATTGCTGATACTATTTTAGAACATAACATTGATTTTCTGTGTTTGACTGAAACCTGGCAACAAACAAATGACTACCTTGCACTGAACCAAGCTATGCCAACTGACTATCAATTTGTGGACAAACCATGCTTAACTGGACGTGGTGGAGGACTAGCTATTGTGTTTAAATCAGAGTTTAAAGTTAAAACTGTTCCAGTCCCTCATACGTCTTCATTTGAGTGTTTAGCAGTACTAATTACTGCTGCTAGCCCTCTACTGATTGTACTCGTTTATCGCCCCCCCCAAAACATCTCCTGTTTTTATTTCTGAGCTTTCTGAGTTACTCGCTTCATTATGTCCTCTTTACTCAAACATTTTGCTGCTTGGTGATTTTAATATCCACGTTGACTCTGGTAACTGTCCACTTGCCAAAGAACTTTTAAATGTGCTCCAGTGTTTCGAACTTACCCAGAACGTAGACTTTTCTACACATAATAAGGGTCATATTCTGGACATTGTTTGTTTTACTGGCATATCACCTACTAATCTCCATGGTATTGATGTAACTATATCTGACCATAAGGCTGTTCTCTTTGATTTTACTCTACCATGTTATAAGCAGGGGAAGTGTAAACCACGCCAGTTCACTTTTAGAAATACAAAGAATATCAGTCCTCTTGCAATTATGGACTTATTTGATCACACTGCTACACCTGAAATAATGGACCCTGATATTTTATTAGCCCATTATGACAGAACATTCTCTTCTATTTTAAACAGACTGGCTCCTCCCAAAACTCGCACTGTTACATTTTCATATTCGGCTCCTTGGTTTACACCAGAGTTGCGCAAACTAAAAGCTTCTGGACGATAAATTGAGCGTCTTTGGAAGCGAACTGGTCTGACTGTGCATGGCCATGCTTACAAAGACTTTGTGGCGAACTACAAGGAAGAATTGAAAAAAGCTAAAACTTTTTATTACTCAAATGTCATTCAAGGTGCCCATGGCAATCCAAGAGCTCTTTTTTCCACTGTTAGTAAGTTACTGCATCCTGCAAAATGCTCTACCTTAGTTCCATCTACTGAACTATGTTGTCGGTTCATGGCGTTCTTTAACCAGAAAATAGCTACAATCTATTCTCAATTTCCATCCAATCTAGCATCTGCTGATTTTGATTCTTCCTCTACACGTTTTAATGGCAGCTGTCTGTGCACTTTCAATACTGTGCAGGAAGGTTTCGTCTCACAGTTGATTATGACTTCTAGAGCCACCACGTGCCAATTAGATCCGATGCCAAAATCCTGGGTCAAAGCTTGCCTTACCACAATTTGCCCTTTTATTACACAGTGCGTTAACGCCTCACTGATCGCAGGTCTAGTTCCAGCTTCCTTGAAGATGGCTGCCATTACTCCTGTTTTAAAGAAAAATGGCTTAGACCCTGAAAATCTGGCAAACTACAGGCCTATCTCCAATGTTCCTTTCCTCGCCAAAACTCTAGAACGGACGGTAGCTACTCAGTTAACTGAACACATTGAATAAAAATGAGCTGTTTGAGGTGTTTCAGTCCGGCTTTAGGAGAAATCATAGCACTGAAACTGCACTAGTGAGGGTGGTTAATGACCTTCTTATAGCAGCTGACCAGGGGTTGGTAAATTTACTCATACTATTAGACCTGACAGCTGCATTTGACACAGTCTGCCACAAGACATTACTAACTTGGCTCTGTAATCTAATTGGCATATCTGGAACTGTTCTTTCTTGGTTTCAGTCTTGCCTTACGGATAGGCAACAGTTTGTTTCAATTGGAGGTTTTAGATTTTTTTATCTAAAACGTTAGATAAAAAAAACATTTTTTTCATTTTATCACACGGTGTCCCTCAGGGTTCAGTGCTTGGTCCACTACTTTTTATACTGTACTTGCTCCCTCTTGGTGACATTATTAGGGGTCATGGGCTACAGTTCCACTGTTTTGCTGATGATGTACAGATATACATATGCACTAAACCTTCTGTCAGTCTACCGCCTCCTGTTCTGACTAAGTGTCTAGCTGATGTGAGGACATGGATGAAGGAGAACTTCTTGAGTCTAAACAGTAACAAGACAGAGGCTATATTAATTGCTTCTTCTGGTACACTCAAGAAGATTGGCAATAGTGCTGTCTCTATTCCTGAAGTTACTGTCACATCATCAACCCAGATCAGAAATCTGGGAGTCATCCTAGACTCAACCCTCTCATTTGAACAACACATTACGAACATCTGTAAGACAGCCTTTTTCATTTAAGGAACATTGCTAGGATCCGACCATTTCTTTCCCATACTGCTGCTGAGGCTATTGTTCATGCATTTGTGACATCTAGGATTGACTACTGTAATGCTGTATTGCATGGACTCCCGGCTCGGCTGTTGAACAGGCTTCAGTATGTGCAAAACTAAGCTGCAAGTGTTTTAACTCATACCAGATCCTGGGTGCATATTACGCCCATTCTGGAACGTCTTCACTGGCTCCCTGTCCAGTATCGTATTCAGTATAAGGTAATTGTGCTGGTGTTTAAATCTCTGAATGGCTGTGCACCATCCTACCTCAGTAGTCTCCTTCAAACATACTCTCCAGTACGCACCTTGCGCTCATCAGAGCTGCACTTGCTCAAAGTTCCTAGCAGCAAGTTGCGCACTATTGGTGATGGGGCCTTTAGTGTGGCTGGGTCAACGTTATGTGCACTATTGGTGATAGGGCCTTTAGTGTGGCTGGGTCAATGTTATGTGCACTATTGGTGATAGGGCCTTTAGTGTGGCTGGGTCAAAGTTATGGACCTGTTGGTGATAGGGCCTTTAGTGTGGCTGGGTCAAAGTTATGGACCTGTTGGTGATAGGGCCTTTAGTGTGGCTGGGTCAAAGTTATGGAACAGTCTGCTGCTTGAGTTACGTACTTGCCCATCTGTCACTATATTCAAGGCACATCTAAAAACCCATCTTTTTCAGTTGGCTTATGGCTGAGCCTATGTTGTTTTATTTGTATTTTTGTATTGTATTTTAACGTTAAAATTGTATTTTAATGTTCTTATATTTTCCTTCTATTGTTTGCTATTATTGTGCAATGTCCTTGGGTGTATTGAAAGGCGCTTATTAAATAAAATGTTATTATTATTATTATTATTATTATTATTATTATTATTATTATTATTATATTATTAGAATGTTCTGGGAAGAGTGTGTATTAATGGTGCTGTTGATTGGTTCTCCTGATGTTCTCCAGCACTGAGTCAGCAGTGTCTAGAGCTGCTGGGGTTACTGAGCGCTCAGGAGAGAGGAGACTTCCAGAAGACCCAACCTCCATGCAGCAAAGGGAGAGAGGGATCTTCACTGGAGGTGGGATGGATGGATGGATGGATGGATGGATGGATGGATGGATGGACCAGCACGAAGAATTTTAAGATGGACAAATGGCTGGCCAGTTGGTTTGACAGACAGACTGACATGTGCATGGATGTCTGTGTGTGCCAGCTGGCTGTGTACGGGGCGTGCCAGTGTGTGTGCGACGCAGGCGAGCCGTGTCCCTGTGCGAAGAGCGCAGCCGCAAGCCGCAAGCAGGTTCTCCAGCTCCAACAAGAGGTACCAGCGTCCAACATGGCGGTTATGTTCATCCACGACAACAGCATCCAGCACTAGCTAATGAGACGGAAGGAGTATCCATGGATTTGAGCACTTGCCAAAAATGTGTGTTTGCGTGTGTGTGTGGGTTTCTCCCTGTCAGCTTGAGCAGCAGAGGAGGAGGAAGGAGGAGGCGTATGTGATGGTGGACGCATTCCGCATTGCTTTTGAGCAGCAGCTGCGGAGGGGAAGCGAGGAGGTTCTCCGGCTGGCCGCGTGTGACGGACGCTTACCGCCATCGCAAAGAGGTGCAGGGGTCGGCGTGCAGAAATTGCCACGGCTGATGCGACGCACGTGACGTGTGCCGTTACTGAGTGCGTGCTGCATCCCCCGTTGCAGGGAAGCCGGGCGTGGCCAGCGTGGCTGAGAGGCTGAGAAGGTTCCTGCCGTCCGCCAGGGAGGGAAACGTCCCAAACGACCCCATGGAGACCCTCCAGTTGTTGCTCGATCTGGTCCGTGTGCCTGACTCTGCGATTCATCACGTGACAAGGTTTACATATAGTAGCAGAGAAATCGGGTGGCATAAGTATAACTTTTAATTGTTCTACACCTCACGTGACCTTTCCGCATCGATTTACAATACTACGCAGACTACAATTATGCTAAACTATGCAGCCACCTAAACGGCATGTGGCATTCAGCACAGCTTTTCCCTGTGCTCTCGTAACAATGAAAGGCGGTTACAACAGTCAGACACGTGTTTACCCAGCTGTGCCTCTGTGTCAGCTGTGTGACAAGGAAGAAGCCCTGGCACATCAGAGGAAGGTGAGCTACATGCTGGCCCGTAGCTCCGAGGACCTGGACAAGCGCGCGCAGGAACCCTGCGTGTCCCGGCACCACGCGGGGGACGGAGGGGAGGCCTGCGGCTGCTCGGCGGACAGCACCGCTGGCCCGTCTCCCCATGATCCTGGTCCCATCACCGAGGTTGTGGACAGCACCTGTGGCCCATCTCCCCATGATCCTGGTCCCATCACCGAGGTTGTGGATCTTCAGGAATTTGACGGTTCGGTGGCGGGCCAGCCAGGCGACGCTGCCGTGAAGACAAAGGTTGATGATTGAAGACACCTGACTTATTTTAGAGTCTTTACGTTACTAATGTAATCACGTATCTGCTTTTTAAGTAAACTGTTGTGAGAACCGTTGAGGTACACAAAGAAGCCATTTTAAAGACACAGAAAAAAGAAAAAAGTACATTGAAAGTTAATGTTTATTTCTTTGTAATCAGATTTATACTGGAAAAATATTCAGAAGTTGAATTATCTATGTATAAGTGTTTGTATATTATACAATATATAATATTGCGTAATTACATTTTATTGGTGTTAATATTTTAATATCTACTTAATTAGGTTTATCTTAGGCCTAATATATTTCTTGAATAAAGGTACATTTTTGCACCAGATTTCACCTGTTGATCGTTAATAAATAATAATACTACATTTTATTTATAAGCGCCTTTCACAACACTCAAGGACACTACAAGAAATAAAACAAATTATGGAGAGAACACAATACGCACCAGAGGACACAAAACATACAATAGACAATAAAGTAAATCACAGGGAATAGGCTATTGTGAACAGGTGAGTTTTGAGTCTAGATTTAAAAAGAGGAAGAGAATCAATGTTACGGATGTCAGGTGGGAGGGAGTTCCAGAGTTTGGGAGCACAGCGACTGAAAGCTGCTTCCCATGGTACTCATACAAGCAGGACAGGTGCAATGTGTTGGAATGAATGAGTTTTAGAAATAATACGAACAGCTGTATTCTGAACCAGCTGAAGCTTAATTTATAAAAAAAATTAACAAATAAAAAAACAGCCATTAAAATTATTTTTTGTAAATGTAGCGTGAGAACGTGAGAACGAACTTCATATCCCAGTGTGCAACACGGCGGAAGTGCTTGATTAATGCTGTCCGTGCGGAAAAAGGATTAGCATGAAACTTCTTGAAGCAGAGTTGGAACTTATCAAAGCACATGGGCATAAATAAACGCAGTCTGCGCCTTTACTGCACATGTGCCGTGATTCTTATCGCAACGTTTGTATGTGTCGCCTCGTATCTTTGGTTTGAAGCGCCGACAAGCGCCACAGGTTGGTGTATTTATCTGTCAGTGCTAAGGCAGGTGCCTAGTTAAGTGTACACGGACAGCCAAACTGCACTAGCTGTTTTGTAAAGCATATCTAACTAGATAACTTGGTTATTTTGAATTGTTGAAAGATTTGACAGACTCCAGTGGAAATGGGGGCGCTAATGTTTATCATAATGCATCTAAAACGACCTGACATTTTCTGATTCAGCGTCCATGCGGGACCAAACCTTGGAGTTCTTCAGTAAAGACTCCATGCAGGTGAGGGACGCTGCAGACATCACCTGGTATCATGCCGCCAACAGCAAGGACAAGATCAACGAAGCAATTAAAGGTGAGGATCAATCTTTCAGGTTAAGCGTTATTTTATATTTAACGGATCTATTCCTAAAGGCTTATCTATGACAGAAGTTTTTAGGACTTTAAGCTCTAGTGCATATCTCCTTCCATATAGCCAAAACCTTTTGCAGAGATTTAAAATGTTGAAGGACACTGGCAAGATCCAGAAAGATGTTACGTTGTCTTTGTCTTTTAGAGAAATTAGAGCAAACCATTTTTGATAGAAACGTAATATAATTTACTATTAGAACTGGTATGGGTTTTGCAGGACTGGTTGTGAGGTCTCCAGGAGCTGCTGGTCTCCAGGAGCTGCTGGTCTCCAGGAGCTGCTGGTCTCCAGGAGCTGCTGGTCTCCAGGAGCTGCTGGTCTCCAGGAGCTGCTGTTGGTTTGATCTCAGATTTGTTGGTTCTTGCCTCATCTGTGTAGGTCCTGCTCAGATGATTGAAGCCGATGTTCTTCTCAGGGGTCATGACCCCCAGGAACCCATTATGGCACACCCTCCTCTTACAGACAGTGACATCACACTGCAGGAGTGGCTAGGGGCAGTAGAGAACTCAAACAAGGGAATCAAACTGGACTTCAAAAGGTTGGCCAATGCAGCTGCATCGGAAATTTAATGAAACGTTTTGTCATTTCAGATTGGTTATTTGTTGTTTTCTTAAATTGTGCAGACCGGCCCATACTGTACATATTAGTGAAAGGCACTTCCAGGTCTGGGCTCAATAACCAATAATCTTAATAATAATAAAAATCTTAATAATTGCTTTACTATGCCAAAGTTCATACAGTTTCACACCATTCAAATTTCCTCACGTACTTGAGAAGATCCAGAAAGACAATCAGAATGATTTAGATATGCAAACAACTTATTTTGGTTTAGGTGTAAAACATAGAATTAGAGCAAACTATATATAGGAAGAGATATTATACGTGACTATTCAATGGACAATGTGTTGCTGCTGAGAATGATGGCCATTTTGTTTTTTCATGAGCTGGTCTCCTCCTCCTCCTTGGTTACCACAGGACACATTTTTGTCTGAGAGTGTTTATTAGTATGGCTGCATGGGACTACATGGGAGTTGTTCCTGTAAAATTTAAGTGCGTTGGCAAAATGACAGGAAACTGACCAATGAAATTAATGTATTTCACTACAAGGGCGGGCCTATAGCAGCATGGTCTTAGCATTCTGAAGAAGGGGCTATGGTATAGTTAGTGAAATGTCCCTGTGTATGGACATGCTGCTTTGCTCATCTAACTACACATGCAATAGACATCGTGTTTTCAAGGGGGGCGTGGAGGAGGGTGAGGGGCGTGTCTGGAGGAGGGTGAGAGTCGTGTCTGGAGGAGGGTGAGGGGTCGTGTGGAGGAGAGTGAGGGAGTCGTGTGGAGGAGGGTGGGGGGGTCGTGTGGAGGAGGGTGGGGGGGTCGTGTGGAGGAGAGTGAGGGGCGTGTCTGGAGGAGAGTGGGGGGGTAGTGTGGAGGAGAGTGAGGGGCGTGTCTGGAGGCGGAACCAGTGACCTCCTCTTCTGCGCAGCCTGCCGGCGGTGGAACCCTCCATGGCTCTACTGGAGGAGGCTCGTGCTCGACTGAAGGGGCCCGTGTGGCTCAATGCAGACGTTCTTCCAGGGCCTGGGGGCAAGGCCACACCCCTGGACGCCCAGGCCTTCCTACAGGCAGTGGCTCTGGGAGCCCAGGAGGACGTGCTGTCCTTGGGCTGGACCACCGGATGGTCCCAGGACTCAGACAACCCAGGTAACGCGTGTCCCTGAATTGTGCAACCTTCTTAATGCACAAGGATATTATTTGGTGCCTCTCATGCCAAGACATTGCAAGATTAAACCTTTTTTCCCCCCCACACTTGATAACCCGTACGATTTGTTCTAGAGTACGTGTTCTTCATTAACATCCTGAGAGGCCTCGACACCATCTGGAGCTCCATTACAGACTGTCGTCAGCGCTGACTGCCCTCCTTCATCCTGCGTTGGTTTCTAGGTTACGGCTGGGAGATGGTTCAGCAGATGGAGGCGGTGTGTAGGCCCCTGGGGCGGCCCGTCACGTTCCCGGTGCGGGCGGCTCTCCTGTCCAAGTCCTTCCCACAATTCCAGTGGCTCCTGCAGCAGTCTGACAGGTGGGCGGCGTCTTGGGCAACACGGTGCGTTGCTATTGGGTGAGCCGGATGCTGATGTGGCTCGGGTGTGTGCGCCGCGGCCTGTTTGCATCTCGAGTGGCTGTACGCAGCGGGCCACTGATGGGCTGGTTGATTGGTTTCGTGTTATGTAACAGACGCAGCTCATTAAAATCTCTTTGAAGCACTAGTGGTGTAATTCGAGGTCTTGTTCGAGGCTGGAACAGACACACTCCATTAAGCTGGAAGATGCATGGAGTTGAAGTGCTTACAGCAGGCGGTGCGCTGGTACTAATCCATCCCCCTTCCCCCACTCCCCTGAGCACTCCAGCATCCAGCCCCGCCCCTCCCCCTCTCCCAGCCCCGCCCCTTCCGCCTCCAGACCTGTGCTGTAGCAGCGAGTGTACAACTTGACGCCGCCCCTCGCCACAAGGCCAATCGGGGGAGTTGCACGTCCCGGTCGCCACGGGAATCACCGTGGAAGAGGGGGCAGTAGTTGAAGCCTTTTGCCATGTTCACGCTTTTGTTGTGAAACAGTCAAACACGCGGGTGCAGTCAGGGCGCTTATTGGGGAGGTGATCTACAGAAAGTCAAACTACACAGGAGCTAAGCAACATACACGGGTCCTCTGTGAACGTGCAAAACAAAAGAGTTTGTCTTCAAGACAGGTGTCCAGCGCACAAGCTGCTATCAAAACCTCCGGGACAGAAGAGATAGAAAAATGTCTGGGCATCTTTTGGTTGTTAGTTTAATTTCATTTGTAGTACCCAGAACAGTTAAATACACAGAGGAAATTAAGAGTTCATTAATATTAATACTTCAGGTTTGGATAATTGATAATGGTGTCAGGAATACGGGAATGAAAACATGTGTCCATGTGTATAAATGGAAATTCTGAACATGTAAGTATTTGAATGAGTAATAACACTTCACAATTTATTATTGTGCCGTCATACATACCAAACGTAGTGTCCAGTAATATGGTGGTATGTTCATGTTGTTGACGTCATTATGCACCTCCTCCTTCCTCCTGTACTGTCCATGGTCTCTGTCCGTCTCTCAGGTACACCCTGACCATATGGACGGGCCAGAACGATGTGCTGGATGTGGAAGATCTCTTACCCTACAGGCAGCACTTCCACAAGTCCAGGATCTACTATGATCTACTGGATTCCCAGCTTTCCCAGTTTAAAACACTGCCTGGGTACATGTGAAAGGAAGAATGGGATTTCTGAATGGGCGGCTTCCTGTCCTGGGGTGGGTTTCCCGAAACGTTCGTAGCGCTAAGTACTTCGTAACCTCGTATGAAACGTATGAGGTTAAGAAGTACTTGGCGCTAAGAACGTTTCGGGAAACACACCCCTGTTGAGTACAAGTGACATGTTGGAGCTGACAGGAAACACTGAACTGGTTTACTGGGCAGATTCATGACTGTAATTCAGGGAATAAATGACAAAGCATACCGAGTCATGGTGGAATTCAGTCTTTTACACTGACAGTATACGCAACACTTAAACTACAGTTTCAGTTCTGGAAGGATGTAATGGTGCGTCTTGCCTCAATTCACTACGTTGCAGTATGACCTCGACAGTGGATTGACTTCAGTGTTGGGTTTTTAACCATGACAATTTACAATTTTAGAATTTTTTATTTCAACGCAGTAACACAGGTCGAGGGTGCATGATAAGGACACAAGTCTACAACATATAGCTCACCAGTTATAGCTACATGCATGTTACATTTTACTATATTTACTGTCTGAAGTTAATTGAGATGTCAAGAATTTTTGGAGTTTCTTTTTCTTGCTCTCAAGACACAAGCATTTTGAATCTTACAATTTAAAACAACCAGTGCATTTTCATGTCCAAATAAGCAGAATAAACACAATGTCTGACTACTCTCAATCACAATTTCTGAATCATGCATTCGTAACTTCAGGGCGGCTTGTATGTTCTGAACACTGCCAACCATTTACTGTCCTAAGAGTTCCTCACAGTTGACCAGGTGTTTTATTTGCTCCGTCTGCATTGAGTGTCTTCTCAGCAGAGTCTTCTTGGCCTTCAGGTCCCTGGGAACACTTGGGGCACAGGGGACGAAGTGCCTCGGTCCAGATGCAAGGGGTAGGTTCCCAGGTCCGGCACCATGGGCAGGCCCAGACTTGGTTCCACTGGTGGGTCTAGTGGAGGTGCTGGCTTTGATGTCTGGGATGGGTGCGTGGGGGTTGAGTGGTGGCAGGTAGCCTGGTCGCGTCTGAGCGATGTGGTCCAGCAGGAGAGCTGCAGAACCCCTGCGCTCTACCAACGCTGGACTCCTCCGCTGGGCGACGTTCTCCAGAGACTCCTTTGAGCCAGACAGGGTGGAGGACCGGCAGGACATCAACTTGCATTTCTCCGTCATCCCCGCACCACCGCCTCCCACCCCTACCCTGCCGGAGTTGTCCGAGCGTTGGCTTCCAAACTGGGGGAGCTGGGAGTCCGAGCCGTAGTGGTCCACGCCAGTGTTGCGGCGAAGGACCACGTTGCGCAAACTGGACACGGCGAGGTCGGGCAAGCGGTATGGGTCTTCGTCCACGGGGACGGTCTCGGTGACCGAGGCAGCTTTGAGGAGGTTCTGGTGTGAGGTGGAGTGCGGCAGCGAAACGCCATCGTAGGACATTTTGCGGCTGAGCCGCTTCGCCTCCCTCGTTTGCTTGCTCTCCGCTTCAGCCACTCGCTCCAAGGCTCGGAGCAGACCAGCGGCGTCTTTGGCATCGATGCTTTCATGACGAGTAACAAGAGGCACTCGTTGAAGCGGGGACTGATGGCAGCTGAAGCCAAAAGAGAGTTCCTCTTCTGGGGTGATATCCAGGAGCTCCTCGGTCAGCGATGAGGCCTTGCTCTGCTGGAGCAACACGGACGGTGGGATCTTCAGCCAGGGCTCTGAATGGAGCCTCTGCAAGTGGAGAAGCTTGGCCACGCCCACCGCTCGCACAGCACTAGGGTCCTGCGTAGGCGATGCTGGCTTTGCACAAACGTTTGTGCCCGTTTCTGAGGTCTGACCCTTTGCTTGGTTCTCCCTCTGGTTTCCAAGCGTGGTCTCCAGCTGGCTTGGCCGTGGAGAGAGATGAGGGGCGCAGAGCTGAATTTCAGAGGGTGACATGCAGGCAGTGGGACCGCAATGCAAACGGTCTTCTAAGTCTGGAGAAGGAGGGATGTTCAGGTACTGTTTGGTCATTTGCCTCCCAGATGGGAGTTTGTCCGTGGTAATGATGATTACCTCTTTGCCTTTGGCCTTACAGGCATCCAGTAACACTCGGAGAGCTTTCTTATCCCCAGCATTGACGGCATACACCAGTGCAGAGGAACCCGAGTGGTCCTCTAAACTGGGATCGGCTCCGCTAGACAGCAGCTGAGATAGAACTTCTTCCCCTGCCCGTTCCACACAGGCATGCATTAGCGCTGTCTTGCCAGATTTGTCCTGTATATTGGGGTCTGCACCATTCTCCAGTAGATATCTGTGGAATACATGAAAAAATTACCCCCACTCAGGCCAAGCATCAAACAGAGCAGAAAGCAGAGATCTTCAGCTGTGAACCATTTATCCAAATTGTGGTCCGACATTTTGTATTTACTGGTAGTTAATTTATGTATTAAAATCAGCTATTGACCAGATATTATACATGACCTTTGCACTCTCTACAGTAGCAAAGTCTATTGACTTTGTTTAAATAAATTTAAATCTATTCACTTTGTTTAAATTGTTTAAATAAATAACACGGATTTCAAAGTCCAGATCTTGGAATTAGATTCAGGGTCCTGAGTTGAAAACCTTTGTTTTAGTGCCAGTCTTTTAGGGTTAGGGTTCTCATTAAATAGCCCTCACAAGAAAGTGACTCAGCTCATTAGCTAGCTACTATAACCGTTCTGAAGTAAACCAGCAGGGAGGCCGTAAGGGGCTGTGAACGACTGGGTCGTGTGGAGCACTGAGGTGGTGAAGCATTAAAAACTGACTCATTACGAAAGACTGCAACACACACCTTCAGTTAGCAATGCGGTACAACAAAAGTAACGTACCAAAAACCGTTATCCCATATTGCACTTGTCAAGTCCAAGATTTGAGCAAGACGTACCTGACCATCTTGGATTTTGGCACACTCTGGGTGTCGGTGTGACGGGTCTTGCAGGCTACCATCAGTGGCGTCTCTCCACGTTCGTTGCTTTCATTGATGTAAGCCCCGCCCTCCAGCAGCAGACGGGTCAGCCGCAGGCGACAGAGGTGGACGGCCTTTAAGAGGGAGTTGCCATCGGTCCGCACCTCCACGGAGTCCTCCATGACTGCCTTTTTTTTTTAGAAAAGCAGAATGATCTGTGGTTTAAGGGATCTTGGGCAACTGATTGGCATCTGAGCTTAGGTCAACTGTGTGTGGGGCACAAAGAGTTGAGGTCAGGAATGCACATTTACAGTTCACCAATGTACCAATGCAAAAAATGCTAATAACACATGATGGTTGGAAGGCTTCCGCTGCCATGAGTCATGCAAATGTTTCTTTGTTATTTGACCCCATTAGCATTCTGGGTTGGTGTATTCCTTAAATCAGTATGCTAGCAGTTTGTTCACATCTTGTCCCTCGTGAACAGGGAATAATGGGAAGTCATATGTTGTGAGGACCATTGTGGGAAGGTCAAAATGATACTAGACAGTAAAGACGCAAGAGAGTCGTCTTGGTCATCTAAACCCGTTACATAACCCTCTTTCTGGCTTTTCTTCAACTTTTCCTCTAAATTGAAATTGAACACTTATTTCCGTGCACATTTGTGTTGGTGCCAGACATGGACCACATTCCTAAAATTGGTATGAAGAGCTTTAGCCTAAAGTGTGGATACGGTGGAGGCAGAAGAAATGGTGCCATTTCAACAGACAGATACTGAACAGTGAATTGCTGGAGTTCTTGAGAACCAGGTGTTTTATTTATTTGTTTATTTATTAAAGTAATTTTTTATGCACAAAGCAAAGCCTTCTAAAATGGAACAGTGTGACCTGTGTTATTTTTGCCAGTACTTGAGGAGAGGTGTTTATTAAATATTTAGTGATTTCTGGATTTCATACGTTTCATATATTTTTAAAGGCTTTTAAAATCATTTTCATCTTGCCTTTTAAAGGTCTGAATTCTTGCATGCCTAGCTTGGATAAATAAATAGTGCTAACAGCAATTATTACTGTTAAAAGTCTAACTATGTCTCCCTAATACAATCATGTAATTTGTGTGTATAAAAGGAATTACAACAAAACATAAGAAATAATATAAACAAATAAATGCACATCGAAAATAGGGTTAGGTGCAAAACATTAAGTAGAGACAGTATGGCCTTCCATCAACAGGTGCCTCAATGCCCCCCGGGATGGCATTTACAGCGCCCGCGCGCTTTGTGCGCTCCTCTAGCCTTCAATCGGGCCCCGAACAGAGAGAATTCTTAATGACCTTTCGCTCGCGCTCACGCTCGCGCCCTCGTTCTCTGGCTCGCGCTGAAGAGGGTGGAACAAACAAGCGTTAATACGCAGATGAGGGCGCGCGGTTGTTTGCGAGGACGCGCTCAAGTGGAGCACCAAACGGGCCACTTTACGCACCTGTGCGGGGTGGTGATTCATGCCACATATCGCAATAGGCTTCATTATTTGCACTATTTTCCCCTCTCGCGGTCTTATCACTTGCTAGGAGTGAAAGTGTCCTCTCTCTCAGGAAACCTGGTGTGGGCATTTGTGGGCATGACGTTATTCATCAGTATGATTAAAGCTCTAAATTAAAAGCATGCAGGTTAATGTTAATCTTTAGTTTGAAATGTCAGAAGCTATAACGAAGCACGATAATGTTTAGTTACTGGAATGAAGGTACACTATAGCCTGTAGGTTTCCTTGCATACCTGTAAAATAAGTTTCCATGCCTTTTAAGTTTTTGTGTTTACCACAGCAACCATGAAAGCAGAAAACGCTGCGTTTGTGTTGTGTGGTGCAGTCCGTGGGTTGATGTACGTTTGTGGAGAAACACATCACGTAAGAGGCGTTTAAGGGGGGATCTGACAGCAAGGTCAACAACTTGAAACAGCACTTCAATCGTTAACACATACATGCCTACAAAAAGCCAAGCATTCAAATATCAGAATGGTATCTAAATATTAAACTGCATAGTACATATAAAGCTGCTTCAGTTTCACAACTGGAAACACATACTGAAACAGCATCTTTTTAAATTGATGATTAAAAAAAAATCTTCGATGCTTCATAATGCAGTTTAAACATGCAAAAGCCAAGACTTGGAAGCGATGGAAGTGTATAAGCAAACTGTGGATCATCGCAGTTCTTCAGTACTGGTGCTTACCTCTCGCGCTCTGCGGACCTCGGTCCCTCTCAGTTTGGGCTCAGGAGTGTCTCTCACCCCAGCGGAAAGGCCGTGTTATCCGACGCTCCGGATCAAAAGAGCTGAAGAGTCAACAAGTGCACATCATAAATGAGAGCTCGCGTGTCTATGCGTGCGCAGGTTCGCGATGTGTGGCGTGAAGAAGGAGCGCGAGCGCGAGCGCGAGGTAATGAGCGCGAGACAACAGGTGCGCGCGAGCTCTCAGGTCTGGAGTCGGCCCCTTAAAAGTCGAGTGGGTGTGTGAGACTCACGGGGAGGAGAGAGAGGCAGGCTCGACACCGCCATGACACGACTTCGCACGTCGAGCCTATGCGCAATCTGGCCATTCATCCACCCTCCGTGGACGAGGTTACGGAGCTGGAGGACGGAGAGCGCGAGCGCGCTGCGCCCACACCTCCATGGATGTGACGCCATGGCGTCCCTGAACCGCAGGGCCCCCGTCAGCTGACATCACCGTGACGTAGTGCGGGCCCTTCGTCTTTTGTGCCACCGCGCAGAGGGGCGTCATGAGTGTAGGTGTGGGCATCGGCGAGACGAGTTAAGCAGGTAATGGAGAAGACGTCCAAGAAGTGTGCGCAGATGCAATGTACTTAAAATAAGAGAATGCAAATAGGAAAAGGAGGAAAATGAAACAGTACTGACTAGCAGACGCCCAACAGATCAGTTTTACAATCCACCAATTGGAATGCCTTCCATTTCTTGTCTTATTTAAGGGAAGTTTATTTTTACCTTTCCCTTGCTTGTTGTCAGCACAGGCCTGGATCTCTAATCTGCGTTTTGATGTTATACACTTTTAAAAGGGACCAAGTTTCCAGTGGCACGCCACTACAGACCCTCAACAAGCACATTAATGGCTTGATCTTGTTTTCCTAGACCTGCCCTCTCCTGCCTTACACTTCAAAAGCGATCTAGAGGCTGAAGAATGCACTCATGATGAATATTAAGAGTTTATGTCACTACACAACCGCCTGCTGATGAACTGTATCTGTTCAATTTGATGTGCTCTGCATAGCCACAATAAATCCCAGGGGCAAGATGTGGAGAGGTAGACAGGAAGACAGCCAATCAGGACCAAACAACTCCATCTGTAATTAAGAGCAAGAGTCACTTATGTACCACTTAAGTGTGTGTGTGTGTGTGTTGACCTATCAATCAAACTAATTTCGCAGTTAGCACAAGCCTATGTCGCCTCCTGCAGGGCTGAGACTAATCAGCCTGAAAGGTTAGATCTGACTGCAGCCTCTGGCCTTTGTCAGAGGGGTGTTTAAGTGAGGGCTGTGTCAGTGGGGTCAACTGGGAAAGGTGACGATGTGTGTGAGACGGAGCGGAGAGAGGCTGAGATTATGTGTGTGCAATGTTGTCATCCAGCCTGAAAAACCACACAAGAAGCTTTTTGCCAATAATTAGTCCTCCAGACGATAAAGCAAAATGCAAATTCATGGGTGGAACAAAGTATTGAGCTGGATGATACAACCGCTACACGTCAAACAAGCACACACTCACACACACAGATATGGAGATAAACACTGTTTTAATAGCACCGAATACATGGAGATTAAAAGGCAGAAAATAAGTAACACAATTTTAACCTTATAACCTCACCCTATGCAGTGTCCACCAAAATGATTGGCTATTAAAAAAGTGTGAAATGCAGTTTCAAGTATTTCTCAGTCAGTGCTCCAGCCTTAGTTAATAAAGATATTTCTGACTGATCTCCTCTGATCTTGATGAACAACAGTATTAAACTGGCCATGTAAACCGTCCTTTCCAACCCCACGAGATGATCCAGGAGCTGTGGAGGTGGGAGAGTCCTGAAGGCCGTCCGAGATCACTCCTCATCAGTGGTCCGTGCTCTCGTACACCTCGAAGACGTACGGCAGGCCGTTCTCCTCCTGCGTCCCGGCCGGCACCCCGGAGAACCTGGGCGCGAAACCAGAGAAGCAGCATGTGCAGCAATACGTTTATTTATTTGGGTGGTGGTGGGTGGAGGTTATAACTGACACCATTCTTCAGGGGTGTAGTCCTGGAGCACTGACTTCACTACCAGGAAGAGGGACACCAGTTCCCTGGTATGAGGGCTACATGTTCCCCTCATGTTCCCTGCACAAATGGCTTCCTGGTTTTGTTGCAGGGATGGTACTGAAATGTCAGACCCGTGCTAACAATACAACAGAAGCACACTCTGGAATAATTATGTTCACAGGGCGGTACAGATCCTTAAAACATCTTCACAGAGACAAAAGTTGTTTTTGAGTAGTTAAGGGGATCCTTTCGTGATGACATGAGTAGCGGCTCACGCGATGTTCTCGTTACCTTTACTACTAGCTAGACGGTACGACTGAATAGAAATCAGAACGGAGCTGTTCACAGGCACCGCACAAACCTGTTTCTGTTCACCTTTCAATCTTGACCCGTGTTTATTAATAGATCATTTAATGAGTCTCAGTGGATGGGCAGAATTGGAATGGGAGTTCTGAGAGAACAGAATTTGGCAAAACTGTGATTGGACGTCGAGTCCCTAGGTTTCCACTTCCATGGCTTTAGTCTGATGTCTTTCTGACGCTGACCTTTCTGTTGTCACATGATGACAGGAATTTCATAGAAACTACACAGCACTTCTGTAAGCTGTTCTAGACAAGGACACTACCAAATATAAATGATTCTTCAGTATCATCAATTTAAAACAAACAATTCTTGTATTTCTGTCATCAAAATGCAACAACCTCAAAATGTCTCCTGGTTTTCGGCTGTCGCCAAGGGCAAGCAGGCAGGGAAAAACGGGGTTAACCAATGAGATGTTGTGTCTTTATCATTCAGGCATTTATCATTCAAATCTTGAAGAATTGACTCTCACCACTTCACTCAGAGCGAGGTCACATTAGGAAACGCAAAATGCCAGCGTTCTCATAACTCATAACTTACTTATAACTCACTCATAACTCATAACTCATGACTTACTCAGGCAGCAGCTTGTATTTGTCCAGGTCGATGTTGGGAATGAACGTGTCACAGTCAAACTGCGTCAGAATCCTTGTTACAAACAGACGCTTGTGTCCAGGGCTCTCCATCGCCTCCTGGGGGCAGCAGAGAGGAATTCACCCCAACGGCAAAATGCTACAGAAGCGGATTTGTAGTTATTTACTGACTCCAGTTTCTTTTTCTCTCTAAATATACATAGCAAGCATTGCTTCCGCATTGAAATTTCATGTTATTGTTATAAATTTTGATGTTGCAAATGCCATCACTGACATTCTTTATTCTCCTTCTTGAAGGGCCAGTTATAAAAAAAACACACACACACACACACCCACACACACACAGCACATTCACAAAACCAAGCAACAGACAAAAAATGGGATTACCGTGTCACTCAGAATACATATTTTTTTATAACTAAACTCTGACTCCTGAGAGAGGCACTGACTACAGCTAGCTTAAATACACAAAAATGAACCTCTAAAAAAGGCATTGAGTGACCAAGAGGAGGAAGAAGGTGATAAGAAAATGAAGGAGAGAGAGATAGAGAGAGAGAGAGAGAGAGAGAGATAGAGAGCGAGAACGGGGGAATTGGTAAGTATGATGGAGAATGGGCCTTTATAAAAGCGTCCTTGAGCAGCACAGTTACCATGACGACTGACTACACAAAGAGGAGGGTGTGTGTGTGTGTGTGTGTGTGTGTGTGTGGGAACTGCAAGAAGATAGCCGGGTGTGGGTGTGTTTACACATTGTCTGTGTTTACAGTTCAGACAGTAAAAACTTCAGTACTGAAACAGTATTGTTTAGGCCACTGCAACCGCAAAGACACTGTAAATAAAGTATTTGGACTCACTGTTGCTGGAGTTAAAACAGCAGTTATAATCTCAAGCTTAATTTCCTTAAATGTAGAATGGAAAAGGATGGTTTTCCTTTTAATACTGGAATGGAACGGTCATGCCGGGAACCTCAAACACAGTCGCATCCTCGTCCAAATGCAAACCAGACAAACAAACAGGAAGCTAAAACAGGTCTAGTCCATGTAACAGAAAATGTGAATGTGAAATGTGCCATATTTGTCAATTGTTATTTTTCACTGCAATCGAAATTTGTCCTCCGCTTTTAACCCATCTGTGCAGTTAGAACACACACACACTAGTGATTACTAGGGGGCTGTGGTGCACACATGTCCAGAGCGGTGGGCAGCCCTAGCCAGGCGCCCGGGGACCAGTTGGGGTTAGGTGCCTTGCTCAAGGGCACCTCAGTCATGGCCTCTGGCCTGGGAATCGAACCCACGACCCTCCGTGTTGACTGATTATTTTACACTTCTAAAATTTGTACACATCAGCCGGCAATACACCCCAGGCACAGCCGAAACTCCAGAGGTTCTGTGGGTATTGTGAAGAGCAAAACCATGACGACAGAAACTGGCATGTCTGGCATTCAGATTTAACAGGATCCTAGACAAGTTGCTAGTTTGCTGTGCACAGTGTACTCCAGACAGGTTTCTCAACCCTTAGACAACATCAAGAAGGCATCGTTGATTGTTTGACATTGAAAAGATGGGCATCGTAACTCTAAACGCTACCTGTAAGTAGCTAGAGATGTGATCTTATCCACATTTTGTTGGATGAAACCAGATCATGTTCTATTTAAAGTTTCATAGCGTGCTAGCAACTTTAGCTGACGTTAGCTAGCTAAGTTCCAAGTAACTAGCTAGCTAGCCATGTATACAGTACAAGACCTTGCTTGCTTATTTACAAATTAGGGTAATTAAATTTTACTGCCCATGTTCAATTTGAATAAAGTGTTTGTTGTCACATTTACAAGATGTATCTGTAAATTCCTTTGGTAGCTATTTTCTTAACTTACAGTTAATCAACAAGACATAACTAATTTGTATCTAACGCTAACTACGTCACTAAAGTGTAAATAATATTTAATAAATGTTAAAATCAGTTTTGTTTAAGAACTGAAATATCCTGTCATGCAAGCTAAAACATACCATCTGTATGTCATCTGTGTACAAATAAATTTTTCAATATGTAGTATTTTACACTTTTTCTCAATTTGGGTCATTTCTCAGATCAGAAATGAAATTCTCAAAACTGTTCAATCAGTCTCCACATCTCCTTGTCACTTGTGCACATCATAATTGCATTTCTCATTGTGTTTCACATTTTGCAAATGCTTTTGTGCATTTTGCAAATGGAAATGGACAGTTGTCGTTTTTTGCATTTATTATTTTTTTGCAATGTTTTGCTTTTTTGTAGTTTTTTGCTTATGTCATGTTTATCAAAATTTGTACCCTCCAAAACATTTAGTCTTTAGGTCATCGCCTTGGTCATTACATGCAAAAGTGCTGAACATGTCATAATCTCCAAGGCATCATTTTACATTTTTTTTGTTACATTTTGGTAATTTATACAAAATTTATTAAATTGTTGTACAAAAGGGAATTTATGAAGGTTTAGATCAACCAATGGTCTCAACAAAAGGTCAGAGGTGTGTCTCATGAACCTTTACTGTAATTGGCAAACATTTATAGACGCTAAACACTGCAGTATCACAAAGTCTCATAATGGAAAGATGTACAGGGTGAACAGCCAAGAAGAGGAGTAAGAGGTGTAGAGGGGTAAGACTGTGTGGTGTAGAGGAGTAAGAGGTGTAGAGGGGTAAGACTGTGTGGTGTAGAGGAGTAAGAGGTGTAGAGGGGTAAGACTGTGTGGTGTAGAGGAGTAAGAGGTGTAGAGGGGTAAGACTGTGTGGTGAAGAGGAGTAAGAGGTGTAGAGGGGTAAGACTGTGTGGTGTAGAGGAGTAAGAGGTGTAGAGGGGTAAGACTGTGTGGTGTAGAGGAGTAAGAGGTGTAGAGGGGTAAGACTGTGTGGTGTAGAGGAGTAAGAGGTGTAGAGGGGTAAGACTGTGTGGTGTAGAGGAGTAAGAGGTGTAGAGGGGTAAGACTGTGTGGTGTAGAGGAGTAAGAGGTGTAGAGGGGTAAGACTGTGTGGTGTAGAGGAGTAAGAGGTGTAGAGGGGTAAGACTGTGTGGTGTAGAGGAGTAAGAGGTGTAGAGGGGTAAGACTGTGTGGTGTAGAGGAGTAAGAGGTGTAGAGGGGTAAGACTGTGGTGTAGAGGAGTAAGAGGTGTAGAGGGGTAAGACTGTGTGGTGTAGAGGAGTAAGAGGTGTAGAGGGGTAAGACTGTGTGGTGTAAGGCTGAGGGGACAAAAGTGAAATAAGAGCAACAATTGTGAACCATGTTTTATATGTAAATCATGGTCTCACAATGGCTGAAGCTGGTCGCTTCAAATATTTCATAGAGAAAACATGTATGTAATTCAGAAATGTTCTCTCTGCTGTAATGCTGCACACTGACATTATGACGTTATTCAATTTTGTTTTGCATTCTTATGCCATATAGCAGGGGTAATCAATTAAATCTTTCCGCGGTCCATTTTTGGCAGATAGCTCAGACCTTAGGTCCGGGTCCGCGGTGGCGAACGAAAGTTGTTGAGCCGGGGGGGGGGGGGGGGGGGGGGGGCAACGTAACACTCAAATGGGTGGTGAACGTAACACTCGTCTCCGGTTTAAAATATAGTCTCCCGTTAAAATTTTTTTGGCATTTGGGTCCGTATCCAGTTAATCAGGAATGTAATTGGGTCCGGACAGGACGGCGTTCGGGTCCGGATCCGGACCGCGGTCCGCCATTTGGTGATACCTGCCATATAGGATATCAAGACTAGCTCATAGGGGGGCAGAGGTTCCATTTTCACACAACAAGAGGAGGCTGTATGCGCTTAGGTTGTTTTGAATGTGTAGAGTATAGCAAGTTTCTAATTATGCAGTTTTTCCAGTGAAAGTTCTCTGTTTCCATCAGAATATACAGTCTACACCAGGGCTATTCAACTGGCGGCCCATCTCCCCGTGGAGAAAAATTTGCTTTTGAGGCAAAAACAAAGAATTTTGAGTGAAGTATCTGCTTTTGCAGGTATTTCATTGAGTTTTGCTGTTTGCACTAACTGTTTTGAGAAATGCACTAGTTGTGATGCCAATGTAAACCATTATGTGAGAAATGAACCAAATCGACTGAGAAAAACTGTGGGTGTGTCAAAGTGTGCTTATTAATCCACAATGCATACTTAGAAAAGGTACGTTTTTTAGTATGGGTTGGGTGGACATTATAGTCCCACAGTGCAATAAGAATGTTAGGAGCTACTCATGTCATTGCTACTTTATTGTTGTGAAAAACAAGAAGGCAGCAGTGGCAGTAGAACGTGAGATATTAAATTTGAGACAAATTAATAAATATAATAAAGGGTTATTCGTCTATACGTACATAAATTTGTAAGTTAGCCAGCTGCAGTTGTTACCAAGGCAGGGTTGCCAACTTTTGACGTTCGCTTGGAGTGAGATTTTAACCTGGAGGAGGTGGCGAGTGTAAAATTGTTGGGGGGGGTGGCGAACTTAAGTTGTTGAGCAGGGGGGGGGGGGGGGGGGGGGGGGGTGAACGTAAAATGGACACAAATCGTGATCTGTCGATCACCGGTGGTTGGCATCAGAGCGAACTAGTAACTCATTGAATCATATATGTGGATCAGAGGTAAATAAACTGGGGTTTTTTTTCGGCGTGACAGTTGGCAACCCTGCCAAGGTGAATGCCCTTCATAAGCAAGCTAATTAGCTAGCTAGCTGACTGCACCTACATTTAGCCATTTTATCCATACCTGTAAATTTGGTAGAATTTAAGGTGTTACTATTTTAGGTTTAATATCAAACCCAGTCCAAAGTAACCAAGTTGCAACTTGCCACAACACGTTACGGCATTAATATTTTGTGTACTTACTAGTACTAACTGTACTAGTATTATTAATATTAGTATATAATTCATACTTCATAGCATTAATGTATAGTACATAATTCGATTACCCAACTAGTATGACAGATGTTCATTTTATTTTGTTGCCTGTCTCATGTGAAGAAATGGCCTGTGTTGTCATATAAACTGAAATTATACTATTTGTCTTTGTTAGTCCTTTTGTCATATAAATTTCTCACTTTAATTTAATGAACAAGACATAATCTGATGAGGGCTATACTGTTAGCTATCACTATTCCTTCAAGCTACTGGAAGCTTCTGCACTACTGAAGTCTCATTTGACAAGACATCTATGCAATTTATTAATGTGTTTTGCATGGGGAACTGAAATTCTCTCATGGATGTTATGAATCCTGATGTGGATGGATGTTACAATGGACAACATTACATATCCTGATGTGGCAGTGTTTGGGCAGAAAGAACTACTTTTCTGCACTGGTCAGGGTGACCAAACAAGCTATCATTTTGTTACCATTGGAATAACTGAAGCCATCTGCCCATAAACCCAAATACTCTTTCTTTAACCTGTCCAGTGAATTTATTTGATTCACACTGTTCCTCTGGGCATAACATCTTACATAAAAGATATGATACACAAGCTAAACTAAAACAGGGTCAGAGGTTCTCTAAATGTGCACCTGCAACAGATTTGACCCTTTATCTCATTATCTGCTTCTCATTATCTGTCCTGGTTTTTGCTTACATAATGAAAATGACAATCAGATCACAAAGGTATTGACAGAACTGACTGTGGATCACTGTCGCATGACGAATGCCATGTATGACGTCCCAGAGTGACTGCTCCTGAGTGTGGAGAACACACCTTCCTGCACAACCTAGACACTGATGCAGTGTGGGCGTATACTGTAGTTTAAACCTCACTCGCCTTATATATCGAGCTCCCACCGATGACCCACACTTGATCGGCCTGCTCTGCTATCTCCGGCGTGTCCAGCAGGCGGAGCGCTGAGCTGAAGTCTGAGGCCAGGTAGTGCGCCCCCTCTGGTGGTGCCCTAGAGCAAGAGACGGTGGCCGTCACCCAAACCCCTCACTGCCTTCTCTGCTCAGGAGTCTGGTAGATTCCTCGGCAAACTAATAATCTGTCACTAGGTTACCATAAAGCGGTCAAAGACGACAACGTGAATGAGCGGCTATGTTTACATAAATATTGGAGGGCGAGTATTCAAGTTCTCTTTTCAGTCCATTAATAAACGACATGTGAACAAACTCAGAAGTTATTAATCAATCTACTGAAGAACACTCTTACTTGAGCTCTCTGCTAAGCACAATGTTGATCCTGTTCTTCAGAGGCCTGTTCTGAGCTGGTATTGAGAACCATGTTTTTCTGCCCATGATGACCACATTTCTCTTTCCTGTCAGATATGGAAGCGTCAGGTAAACACAACACACATTAACATTATCTTCTGCAATCAAAAACAAGATGGTAAACATGGTATATGTGATACAGCAATTAGATTTGATTGCTGATACCTTCTGTAGTAGGAGTCATCGTCATCCTCTGAAAATGTTTGAATTCTTTACTGCAAAAAATAAACACACATACACACACACCAAACAAAAGGTAGATTTGAGCATATAATACAGGATAGGTCCTGAAACCTGCCACCTGTTCAACTAAAGATAGAAACTACTATGTTGCATAAAAGCACAGGTATCTAACACTAAATTACAGCTTTGGTGAGTTTAATGTGCAGTGCTACCTAACTAAAGTAGGCTATACCATTCACTCTAACTGCTGTGTAAACACGGCCAGCTTACTATAGTATACCATTTAACCCAACAGCTGGGTAAACACAGCTAACTATGGTATGGTCATATTAGCTGTACACGAGACTCGTAAATACGAATACAGTACACGTTTATTTTCAGTATCCCATGTCAAGTCAAGGAGATGTAACTTAAACACTGTACTTGGGTCATGAAAGCCAATCTGACTCTGTTTAACATGAATTAAACCCTGAATGTGCATGTATAGCTGTTTAACATGAATTAAACCCTGAATGTATAGGTATAGCTCTGTGTAACATGAATAAAACCCTGAATGTGCAGGTATAGCTGTTTAACATAAATTAAACCCTGAATGTGCATGTATAGCTGTTTAACATGAAGTAAACCCTGAATGTATAGGTATAGCTCTGTGTAACATGAATAAAACCCTGATTGTGCATGTATAGCTGTTTAACATGAATTAAACCCTGAATGTGCAGGTACAGCTCTGTTTAAGATTAATTAAACCCTGAACCCGGTCATATCTGGACTGATTATTCGACGTTACCTTAATCTTATCGGGTGCCACGGTAGGTTTCCATTTTTGCCGATGCCCATGTCTGGACAAACGGCAACGATACAGTTCAGTAACCGACACATGACTAGCGAGCACACTCCCTCACGTCCGTTACCGGGATTACGGTCCCGGGTAGAAGCAGCGCGCGAGGATTCACGAGGCGCGCGCCAAATGAAATCACCTTCCGGCAACACGCAGATCTCGCGAGACAGAGAGGATCACGCTCCACGTCTTGGACTTGCACCTTTGGACACTTTTAGGCCTTGTTGTTTTAGTACATGACATTTATTCAGCTTATGTATGAACGGTGGAGCTTGTTGCTCACACCACGTCTGTGAGCACAATGTGAGACAGCAACACCGTAGGAGGATGAATCAGGATGACCATACCGACTCTTACAATAATAACCGATTACATTTATTACACTTTCACTCGCACATATAAAATACTAATTATGCTCACAGCGTTGTTTCACTTTTCCTCCGCTTTAAATCTTGCCATCTTGATATATATTTTAATTCATAGTTTATTATAGTATTATAGTAATAGTAATAATTAGTGTTCAAAGTATTTTTCTGCATAAATTACATGGGTGTGTGTGTGTGTGTGTGTGGTCCTCCATCAGAACAGTGCTGTAACAGGAAAAGTGACTTCAGCGCCATTTAAACTGAAGCAGGTTTGCAGGGAATAATTTTTATTGGTTTTACATTGCATTTAAATTGCAAGTTATTTCACAATTTACAGGACATTCAATCTGCTTGTGAAAGTTTATCTTTTCAAGCCTGCTTTGAGAAATCTGGGTCTTTATAACATCTCTGGGATTTATCTCTCAGGATTTACAGTCCTGATGAAGAGATACTAGAGCTTTTTAACTGACTGATAGGTTGTAGATCAACGTGCCCTTTTTTGTCATGGCACACGCAATATCGGTAAAAGTGCCCTTGGAAAGTGTTTTGGTGCAGGTGCCCAGAACGTCATCGTCCTTCACGTCTTCGTCATACACCACCATCTTCAGAACCTGCCCGGATTTACAGCTGGCAAAGCTGAACACTTCGGACCAGCCGGGATAAGCCGTGCTCGGTTTGGTGACGGTCCTTCCTCCGCTGACCTTGTTACACGAGACCATAACGTACGGGTCTGGCTTGTTGCCGAGGGCGTCGCCCGCCAGGTCCCGGGCCCTGAGGCTGCGCACGGTGACGGCCGCGGTGGAGATCATGACGTGGAACACCAGCACCAGGACGGTGAGACACATCAGACGAAGACAGAGACCCATACTTCCTTCTGTTATGAGCAAGGGGACAAAATGAAGCTTGCAGAACTTGCATGCAAACAGTTTGTTGTTTGGATTACAGTAGAAAATTGAACAGAAGCTTTCTTAACCTTAATTAACTGCTTTAAAGGCAGAAAACACTGTTTCAGGGTTTGAAGTGGATGGATAGCTCTTACCTGAAGATTCAAAACCCCAAGTTGCTCTCTGCTAAAACTAGTCCCAATTTATATGTGTTCTGGAACATACTCTGACCTTGAACTTATCAACAGGTGAACAAGTCTCACGTACATCATCCAATAAGAACATAGGCCCTAATATATATATATATATATATATATATATATATATATATATATATATATATATAGCGCCTTGCATACATATTCATACCGTGGGTATATGTTAGACATACAGCTTGTACCAGCATGTGTTTAGATTACTCTGACATACAGTGCCTGACTTAACCCTCTATTGCACACATTATTACACCAACATATAAAAAAAAGTGTTTTTATTTTTTAAAGGGGTACATTATGGTACGTTGCCATATGGAAACATTGTGCAACAATGGAAACAAGATCAAACAGATTGTAACGAATGAGAGCTAAGAGGCGGACACAAAATCTGAGGAGAGCAGGGTTTAATGGCTGGAGTATTAACATAGGGGGTAAGAGGGTGACGAGGCATACTAATAAAATACAAACTATCACAAACCAAGAACTGATAACCAGACAGGATGACTCAGAATACAAAAGACAGAGGAAAAACAAATACAAGAACTCAGAACAAGGCCAATAAACAGAACAACTTACAAGGCAGGAATACGAACAACCAGGATTACTAACACAATGACTTCCAAAGAGGGACTCAAACACGGAGTACAAGTACCAAACAAATCAAGACAAACTAGACACACCTGAAATTAAGGAAGGAGGGACAGACAAGACAAGGTGAACAACAGAAGACACTGGACTAACTGGGGAACGGATCTAAACAAGGTTACACAGAAGACAAGGACAGGACTGACAGCGGGACGGGATTCATATGTGACACAGATCATAGAACTTTCATATATGAATTTAATTAGTTTTGTTCACTGAAAAATGTTACAATTCAGTAATCAATGAGAAATAAATGATTAATGAATTGTAACATCAATTGTAACAGAATTACATTTACTGGATGGAAAAGGGTTTTAAACAGCACGTCCACTATTAAAATACTTTTTGCAGTTTAAAAATGAAACGGTGTTTATAGATCACTTTTTATTGCTCTTGAAGTCATTGGGAAACACACTACAGTCGGTTCTCGATCTCTAATGATTCTCATTTGAACAGAGCTACCTAGAGCTCATAGCTGTAGTACAGAGTGCCGTGCTGCAGTGGGCAAGCCATGCTCTGGTGAAGGCCTGGCTGAGCAGCAATGTTACAGGTGCCCAGCTTGTCGTCAAAGTTCAGGTCCTTGTAGGCCTATAAAAGTGGTGGGCCGTTATCTGCGTTAACGGTGTTCGATAATTTGATACTCTTATCGGGCGATATAAAAAATATTTATATTTATAATAATAAGTTGGGTTGGGAATTGGGTCAAAATGGGTAAGCAAACTATGATGACTTTCAACTTGATAGTTTAGCTCGGCTGTATTCTTAACCAAATTGCACAGTAGGGAAGAGAACGAGTTTTAAACCTGTGAATTACAAATCGTACGTGTGTTTACATGGATGCAGTCACGAAGTCGCCAGGTTTGCTTCATGGAAAATTCATTTTTAAGAAGTTTCCTAATGGAGACATTGACAAGACCAAAGTTTGTTTGCACCTTATGCAACGCGGAATTAGTTTATTGTAGGAGTTCTACCAGTCTTTAAACGCAAAGCACCCGTTTGCTAATGCTGCTGACGCTGGTCAAGCACTGATGCAGCCCAGGGGAAGAGTCGCTGAAAACAGGTTAAATGTACTAAATGTACTTACATTTCAAATCTCATGTTTAGCTGAATAAACATGTTATCAACCCCTTTTAATGTACAGTATGTAGGCTTACAAATTCATGTTTGACTGAATATGCCTTCTTAAAGTATGTAGGCATACAGTACTATTTTCATGTTTAACTGAATAAAGCGTTGAACACGAGTACAGTACATTTTTTTTGAGCATGTTTTTTTTTTCTTCAAGTATCAAAGTAGAACAGCTTCCTCAAGCAGTCATTGATGCATTTTGGAAACAGGAGATGAGCCCCTGGTCTAATGCACCCTCTGTATTAAGAAACCCTATCTCAAAGACTAGAGGCGGTCCTTGCATAGAGGCATTGCTAGGCAATTGCCTTGGGCCCCTCCCACTGCAGCCCACTGTAGGGGCCCCCTGACTAGCTAACTTATTTCTTGCATATTAATGTTGATGGGCCCCCTAGCTAAATTCGCCTTGAGCCCCCAAATTGCTAAGTCCGCCACTGTCAAAGACTGACTTTTAGTTATTACTTGGGTAGCACGCATATTCTGAATGAGCCATTTTAATCTAGATTAATCTAGATTAATTTCAAGATTTCAGTGAGGTTAATCTAGATTTTAAAAATGTATCTATGCCCACCCCTAATATATATATACAGTCCCTGACATAAGTTCTGTCGCTTATCCATGTTGTGGAAACAAAAGGTTATAACCTGACTTTAAATTCATCGATTGGTTTTAGAAATTACTCATATGAAAGCTGAAACCCTCCCAAATGAGATTTAATTTACGAAAATAAATTCGCTTTACTGCAGAAATATTGATCATTTAATGAACACAGAAAGGTCAGATTTTGGCAAGACAAAAGTTTTGTTGCCCACAGAAAGTAAGGTGAAAATCAAACAAATAATTCACTTCATATATGCTTAATAACACTGGTGAATGACATTGTGGTGCTATTAGAGCCATATTTAATATTTTGTGTGACTTCCACGAGCTTGAAGAACCGCATATACAGTGTGTGTATATATATATATATATATATATATATATATATATATATATATATATATATATATATACACACACGCCTTGTATACATATTCATGCCGTGGGTATATGGCAGACATACAGCTTGTACCAGCATGTGTTTAGATTACTCATACAGTGCCTGACTGAACCCTCTAACATTATTACACCAACATATTAAAAAAGTGTTTTATTTTTTAAAAGGGTACATTATGGTACGTTGCCACATGGAAACATTGTGCAACAATGGAAACAAGATCAAACAGATCATAGAACTTTCATATATGAATTTAATTAGTTTTGCTCACTGAAAAATGTTACAATTCACTAATTAATGAGAAATAAATGATTAATGAATTGTAACATTGTAACATCAATTGTAACAGAATTACATTTACTCGATGGAAAAGGGTTTTAAACAGCACGTCCACTATTAAAATACTTTTTGCAGTTTAAAAATGAAACGGTGTTTATAGATCACTTTTTATTGCTCTTGAAGTCATTGGGAAACACACTACAGTCGGTAGTCTCATTTGAACAGAGTTACTTAGAGCTCATAGCTGTAGTACAGAGTGCCGTGCTGCAGTGGGCAGGCCATGCTCTGGTGAAGGCCTGGCTGAGCAGCGATGTTACAGGTGCCCAGCTTGTCGTCAAAGTTCAGGTCCTTGTCCCACACTTCGAACTGGAGGTGGTCGCCAGCCCTGCAGTCTGGGAAGTAGAAGCTGGCTCCCCATGTCGGGTTGCTGGTGTCCTTATGGAACTCGGTCATGCCGCCGAAAGCAGGGCCGCACCACACCTTGACGTACGGGTCGGGGGGGTTAGGGGCGGGGTCGCCCTTCAGGCCGCTGGCCCGCAGGCCGTACACCCGCAAGGCCGCATCGGCGGACGACAGCGCCAGCACCAGCGTGAGCGCGTACAGCGGGAGGGCGTTCATGGCTTCGTCTAGGCAGGGGGGAATATCGAGAAATATAGAGAAGGTCAAGTGTCAACAGCGACGGTTAATCGGCTCGGCTATGCCGGCAGCTCTGTGCGGTTCAGTATTGTTCTCGAGCTGAACTGTCTGATTCGGGGCTACACACGGCCCATCAGCAAGATCAGATGAGCTGAACCGCGCAGTGCTTGGATCTGGAAGGTGAGAGGGTTCACACCTCGGGATGAGATCCACGGGTCAGAATGGACCAGCCAGTGACCCTGACCTCACACCACAAGGATAAGAAAACACAGACAAAAGGCCCCAGAAGTACAGAGAGAAGTGTGGAACTATTGTTAGGAAATACTCGAGCCGATCTCACCTGTTCTGCAGAGTCTGAATACGAGCAGCTTTCCTGGACGGTGAGAAGTTACTCTGCACCTCGACCACCCTGAATATAAAGCAAACACGATGCACGTGACGACCTTGAGCAAATCAGCAGGCATTTTATAGCTTGAAAACCTTAAAAAGTACCTCCTGAAAAACCCTGATGTGTTTATCAGACAGCACGACAAGTGGACTAGTCACGTATTCAGGGTCTTTGCGTAAGCCTATCATTGTGTAAATAAACCAAGAGAACTGCATGTTACAAAAAAAAGTTAAAAAAGAAACAAGTAACAAAAAAGAAACAAGGAAAGTCAACACCAAACCTGTTCATGCTCCCCAAATGTAATATCCATTTGACTCAGGTAGTCTAATTAGACAGAATATTGACAGTAGTGTTGAGTAATGTAAAGTGATCATTAAAGTGAAAAGCCCACACTGCTCTGAGCAGAAAATAAACTACAAACTACACGGACATTTTAAGGCCTTTTATTTTAAACCAGGTTCAAGGAAATGTAAACAATATGAGCACTTCTGCCTGTCTGAAAACTGTAAAAAGATTTACACATTCGTAAAAGGTGACAATGTGCTTTACTTCATGACTACAAATAACCTATAAAAGTAGCTGTTAGTACGTTTAAAAAGGACTTTAGATTATGTCAGATAAATGACTGCAGCTATATTGAGAATCCTCATTTATTTTTTATATTTAAGTGTAGTAAGAATATTGTTGATTCACGTCCAGATGATCTTTAACTTATGGCGCCTCCTGCTGGCCCTGTTCTGTAATTTCTTGATATTGCTCAGCGTCATAGACCAGCAGCCGCTCACGTCCAGCGTGGACAGGCGATAGCAGGAGTTCACCAGTCGCACCATGCCCGCCATGGTGACGTCGGAGCGCCTCAGGCTGACGCGTCTCAGGCACTGCAGCGGGGCCTCGTGCGAGTCGCCACGGCGATCCAGGACCTGCTGGAACACGGGGTCCAGCGGACAGGGGGCGGCGGTCAGAGACAGGGTGTGGAGGTGCGGAGCGCCTCTCAGCAAGGCCCGCAGCGCCCCCTTCAGGGACCTCCAACACAGAACCGGCCTCAGCTGCCTCTCGTCCAAGGAGAAACTGTCAAGAACACGTTCTTAGTTAATATCGCATATAAAACATATCGCACATCACAGAGAGGCAAAAAGACCATAGTGAAACAGTTAAATATATATACAGGTATACGATAACAGCTTTTATGATAGAAAACCCAAACCAGATACCTCAGAATAACGAAAAAAAGAAAAGCTTTCGGACTGAACATCTCTTACTTCATCGTTAAAGCGCACAGGTGTGGCAGGCGTGGAAACCCTGGGTCGTCTTCGCCTTCATCGTCCACTTCCTCTTCCTGGTTGGACCTGGGAGGGTCTACGTGAACGGTGAGCGTGGCGAGTTTGGGGCAGGCCCGCAGGAGCTCCAGGAAGGCCAGGTGTCCGTCTGCTCGGACGCCCTCCAGCGAGAGGGAGTGCAGTTGGGAGCCGGCGGCCTGCAGGGCGGGCACCAGCTCCGAGAGACCGCCGGGGAACTGCAGGGACAGACAGCGCAGCTGGCCCCCCGACGCGGCCAGGCCTCGCGTCAAAACCTCCGCCTGCCCCGGGCCTTCCTCGCCCTCGTCATCCTCTCTGTGGCAGTTCAGCGATATGGAGCAAAGGTCTGGGCAGAGCTGTGTGACGGCATCCAGGTTGGGGAGAGAAACGCCGTCGATCTCTCGAAGACGCAACTTAATCCCCTCCCCTTCGTCGCCAAATACTCCTCCTCCTCCTCCTCTGGCAGTACTCTCGCCTGCCCCAGCCCTCCGTCCGCAGACCGTCTTCCCGTCCCTGCCCCCCTCCTCCTCCGTCTTTAGGTCGCTATCATCTAAACGCAACCATCCGTCTGCGATTTCCTCCAAAGGCACGCTCTCCTCTCCGTCCGACCTTTCCCCCGTCTCCGCGTCCCTGTCTCCGGCCCGGACCCTCTCGGACCACAGCTCTCCCAGCCCGGGCACGCCCTCCTGCGCGCTGAATCCCTCCGTCAGCCCAAACGCCCTGTTCCGGATCAGCTCGCACGCCCGGCCCGCGCCGTCCAGGGCGAGCCGTCGCAGACTGGGCAAGCCGAGGAGGAGGAAGGCTCCCGAGGCCGCGCCCTCCCCCTCGCCCTCGCCCAGCCCCACGTCCAGGGCCAGCAGGCTGGTGAGGCGCTTCAGCCCGCCGCCCTGCTGCCCCCGGTGGGGCAGGGGCAGCAGGGCGGCCGGGGAGAGGTGGGGGCAGCGGGACACGTCCAGGTGCTCCAGCACGGGGCACTTCCACGCCACAGTCAGCATGACCGTGCGGTCCGACAGCGTTCCGGCCAGGCAGAGCGAGCGCAGGGTGGGGAGGTTACCCAGCAGGCTGCACAGGGCGGCCGAGGACACGTTCAGAGCACCGCTCAGATTCAGAGACCTCAGAGACTGGGGGGGGGAGAGAACCGTGGGGGGAGAGAGAGAGAGAGAGAGAGAGAGAGAGAGAGAGAGAGAGAGAGAGAGAGAGAATATCATTAACATTTTTATGCATGTATTGTTATTGTTTGTCTTTGACACAATACAAGTGGCCTGGGCAGTAATGGCCTGGTGGTTAGGGAACTGGTCTTGTGACCGGAGGGTCGCAGGTTCGATTCCCAGACCTGAGGCCATGACTGAGGTGCCCTTGAGCAAGGCCCTTAACCCACAATTGCTCACTTGTATAAAAATGAGATAAAAATATGGGCTCTGGATACGGGCGTCTGTCAAATACCATAAATGTAAATGTAAGTAGTGTTGGGCTGAAGAAATTTAATTGTGCTGTTTTAAAAGATTCTACCTGATGCTTCTCAGAGCCCACAAGCTTCTATTACGTGTGTGTGTGTGTGTGTAACCTGGCAGCGGGCTCCCACGAGGCTGCAGAGGTTGGCGGTGACCAGGCAGCAGGAGCGTGCGAGCGACAGGTGTTGCAGTTGTGGCAGCAGCAGCAGGTGGAGCGCGGCGCGTGACAGCAGGTTCCGCCGCGCCAGCACACAAAGCAGCTCCTCCAGCAGCTCGCTGGCTACACAGCGCCACACACAGGAGAGAGGAGGGATTACAGGCCTAGCGGGACACCGGCGGGCCCACCACAGAGAGGCTCACAGAGTTATGAGGTGAACGCGAAACAAAGACAAGAGGTTTGGAGCTACAAGAGACCCAGAGTGAAAGAACACAACATAGAAAAACAGCTGAATGGAAAAATCTGAGGATGAACGGCAAAGAAAGGCAAGAAACACCAAGAAAACAATGTGGAAAGAAGTACAGATATATGGAAACAGTCGATGAGTACACTGTGTGAAAGTGTGAAAAACAGCAGGGTCACACCAAGTCACCACACCCAGAGATACCTACGCAGCAGGCTGAAAGGGCCCATGACGTATCTGAAGAAGTACTGATCCATGTAATTCTGCACATAGTCCTGCACCCAAAGGTCCTTCATATTCTCCGCCATGCTGAGGAGGCACAGTCGGACCAGCGAGGAAGGCTCGTCTTCCTCTTCCTCGCTGCACTCGCGCTTACGAGCCCTCCTCTTCTGACCGCCCATCTCCTCTCTGGAGTCGGGCTGGCGAAACAGGGGCATCGCTCACCATCTGCTCTTCAGGCACTGAAACGGGGGGAGTGTGTGTGTTATGATCACGGCTCGTCCCAGGGAGGAACGCTTGGTAACTAGTATGTGTGTGAGGGGAAGAGTGTTAGAGCCGCACAACACTGAGGAAAGACACCGGGAGGTTAAAAAACCACGAGTGGAGGTAGTCACACCTCATCCAGGAACATCTGAACATCTTCAACAACTGATACCTTCATCAATTATCCAAGGCTGTTGCGTTAATAAACAGAAGGAACAAACCACTGCAAGAAAAGTCACGTAGCACATAAATATGAACTGATTGAACATCAAACCGATGAATTGTCTTACCAAATGTTCAGTGGTGATGTTAGTGGGCGCTACACAGTGTGATGTGAAGCTCGTCTGGTCCGCTGGTCTCAGTGTGAGAAGACACCAACACATTACTGTCCAAATTACTGCGACCTTTGAACTACACTTTAGTTACAAAAATACGAAATGAGTAAAGTCTACAACTTGGTCGCTTCGCGTTCAAGTTTTCTTTCTAATGTCTGCGCTCTATGTGCGTGAAAAACTGTTTTTTTTTTTAGGTGATAGAATGAGCTGAAACAGTTCAGGAGTTCATCCTGGTAGAAGACTGAACATCTCAGCTCCTCGTCTTCCTGGTGTGTGTTACTCGGGTTGGTTTAGTGTGTTCACTCCCCTCAACATCGCCCCCTAGCGCCGTGGAGCTCCTCAATTATTAACACTAGAGCTGGAAAACTTTGATTGTATTAGTGATGCCACAAAGTGACTCACTTTGCAAAGACAGAGTAGTGCTGGAGACATTGTAAGTGCAGTCAGTTGGTCCAATTACATTTTGGCTAAAGTCCAAATTAAATGTAATTAAATGTAATTAAATGCTGGACAGGTCTCAGAACAGCCTATCGTCTCATGGACACAATAACGTAACATGTTCCCCCGTTTGTTTTAGACAGTCCTACTCCGACTGGGAAGACCTTGAACTTTTACTAAGTACTTTACAAAGGAGCTTAGCAGTGAGTCTGTTGAGCCAATCAAGAGGAGGCATTCAGGAGAGGAGGCGGGACTTAGACAGATAGACAGCAAGTCAACATCACTAAAATAACAAGGCTGTTATCAGGGGATGTGAAATTTTTTTAAATAGCAAGTATATCAAATGAACATTACACAATTGGTTGTCCATGGGTTCCTAGATGTTTATCAGTTTGTAAAAATACACTTTTAAAAAGTTGCCAGTTTATTAGATATATACTTTTTAGCTGTACAGACAGCCATTTACGTACTCAGATGTTAACTGACCAATGGCAACTTCTTGTCCTGTCCTCTGTACATTTGTACCATGTTTCCAGTTGCCCCTGCCAAAAAAGAATTTAAAAAAAGTCAGAGTGTGTGTGCGTGTGCAGTGGCGGACTTAGCAATTTGGGGGCTCAAGGCGAATTTAGCTAGGGGGCCCATCAACATTAATATGCGAGAAATAAGTTAGCTAGTCAGGGGGCCCCTACAGTGGGCTGCAGTGGGAGGGGCCCAAGGCAGTTGCCTAGCAACGCCTCTATACAAAGACCGCCTCTGTGCGTGTGCATATAACATTTTAGTTCTAGAGGCACAGACAAACTTGGACTACTTACAAGAAACAACCGACAAGGGAACAGACGTTTTAAAGTTAAACACTGACTGCAGGGGAATCAAACACGACAAGGCTGGAGACGAATAACAAGAGAGGCGTGACAGACGGGGGACAGACAGGACAACGAACAACAACAGATAATAGGGAGTTTTTCCTCGCCACTGTCTCCTTTGTCTTGCTCATTAGGGATCTGGACCCATACGATTGTAAAGCTGCTTTGTGACAACGTGTGTTGTGAAAAGCGCTATATAAATAAATTTGACTTTGACATGGACAGGACTGCCTGGGGAACGGATCCGGAAAGGACAGAAGACATGGACAGGACTATATATAATATATATACTATATATATATTATATATATATATATATATATAATTTCTTCTTTAGTACGTGTGTATACTGAGAGGAACTGAGTGAGAAGGTTCTTGCTCCAGTCAGTCACAGCCACAGTCCTGACCGCCGATGCCACAACGCGGTTCCCCTCCACCTGCTTCTCATAAGAGTGGCTGTGCAGGAAACTGCATGCAGCAGGTCACGTGAACCAGCCGAGTGTCGGGATCACGCGGCCAGTGGCCGAATCTGCAGAGAGGTGATGTGGAAAACAGACTGCTAGGGTTAAAGGGAAATCTCTGTGCTTTTATCACTCTCTCATGAATCATTTTGCCTGAGCTACTCTTTCGTCAACATGCCAGAACAGATGCTCAGTGTAATGACGTTGTGCATTCACACAGAGCTCATTTTAAATGCCATGTTTCCCCATTTACAATTTGTTGGTGTGTGAATTCATTTTTAACATAGGGCAATGCAATTCTGCAACAATGCAAAGTCTTATAATTTAATGGTTCATGATTCGTGATTTTAGAACCGCTTTCAACAAATTTAGACTTGCCGGGTCGGTTCTGTGGGTTCTCTGCAGGAGAAACAGGGGGTCTTGGGTTTGGGTCTGCTGGTTAAAGGCTGGTAGTATTGTGTTGTATTGCAGGGCTGTGAACCTAGATTTGAGTTTCCCGAGAAGAGCTGTGTCGACCATCGTTCTCGTTGCCACCGCACTTTAAAATGCAAAGCACCTGATGCTTTATGCCTCATGTTTGATTGACCTCTTGATTGACCTTGGAAGTTTCCAGAAGGAGTACCAAGAAACGTGGCTGTTTTGTGAAACGTCATGTGCTGGAAAGAGAGTTGGTGATTGGTTGGTGTCAGCTCAGAGATTCAGCCAAAGCTCAGCGCAAATAAATGAACCCAAGCTTCAGTCCCACGACTCACGATACAGCCAGGAATTGTGATGTTTCAGAGACGCAGCTTCTGGGACTCCCTCTCTGGGTTTGCCCACCATGACAGGGATGAACCGTCTCTGTTGTTGCCATTTGACAAAACACAAACAGAGGTGTAAGGGCTGTTGGAGCAGTTGTCTGCTGAAAAAAGCCCCAACCTTTAAGAAGTAATTAAAGTTTAATAGACGCTGTTTCATAACATGATGGGCAGATCAATAACACATGAGTAGCACTCATCAGCATCCATCAGACATGACTGCAAGGCTGTATGTAAATGATATCAGGCTGTAGGTACTAATGTTCTTCACATTACACCTGCAGCTCTCTGGGATTTTGATATAGACGGGAATTGCTGTTTTAATTAGCTGAATTAATCATTGTTGAACTGTTAATGACTCTTAATGACTGAAATCTTAATGTAAGGGAGCCAACTTAATACGCTCCCATAATGCAATTTAGTCCCAGAACGTCCATGCTTGCAGTTTTATTGTAAAACTGGGGCTAGTGCAGACAAAATGGAACATAACGCTCTCCCCATGCATGTACATGAAACCACCTGAAGAGGTCGCCAAAACACACAAGCTAGAATCCTCAGCTTCTCGTCACGCTGTGCATATTAAGGGTGACCTCGTTCTGCAGTTGTCTTGTCTGTACTGTCCTAGCGTGCAGAGCAGATGTACGTTGAAGCTCGACAGGCTTCTGAAGCGTCATGGGAAGTTCACCAAATCAAGCTGCCGCCTTTGGTGAGTTTGATGTCTAGGTACATTTAGACTTTATGAGATCATGATTCATAAAAATGATTCACATGATCATGAAAATGATTCATTAAAAAACAAAGCAAATAGAGACCTAAAATAATTTAGTAGTACAGGTGTGCAGTGTCCTCAGCAGACCAGAAGATACCAAATACACCAGAACACACCAAAAAACACCCAACACACCAGAAAACACCAAATACACCAGAACACACCAGAACACCCAACACACCAGAACACCCAGCAGACCAGAAGATACCAGAACACACCAGAACACCCAACACACCAGAACACCCAGCAGACCAGAACACACCAGAAAACACCCAACACACCAGAAAACACCAAATACACCAGAACACCCAACACACCAGAACACACCAAGTCCAGTTCTGGTAGGCTCGTAAAACTCAGTACCATCTCTGTTCTAACAGAGAATGCTTTAGCGGTCACATCAACTCTCTATTCCACTGTCCCTCAAACCTTGTGTTATACAGTAGGTAGACTCACAGGCGTGAGCTCACCTTCGCGTTCCTTCACTCTTTCTGGAGCATATTTGCTACACCTTTAAGGGAAGACATTTTTTGGCTAAGAAATTTTGTGAGCTGTAACAGGTCAGTTTTGAGGGTTCTGGGGGTTTTGATCTAAATGTGCTTTATGGATCCAGTGTCTGTCCTCAAACCTTCAGAATCCCATTTCAGAATCCCACTGCAAAATGGCAAACGCATTTCAAACGGTTTCAGGACCCTTATTTGCAGTAAGGGTTGTCTCAGAGATACGAGTATCCACTTTGCATCTAAGTTCCTTAACATTGAGTTATATATGGAGAAAAACCCTTCAAAGAAATGCTGACCAGAACAATTAGTAATTATCATATGCTAAGAGTGGGGAATTAACATTTTAAATCAAACTGTTGAAATCTAAATATGAAAGTCACTGCCTGAAATGTAAAACTATATCTAATAGTGTTTCAAAAGTCTTCTTTTATGTCGCACTTATCAAAGTCATAAAAAGGACTTTGAATGTAAAATATGCAAATGGCCAGTAAAGTGACTGTAACTAATCTATGTGATATTTGATCCATTAAGATATGTTGAGTACCATCTCCATATCAGAATCAGAATAAGGCATTACTGATCGAGTGTGTTTACTCATATGGGAGTTTGTTTGTGGGCTGCTGTGATTGAGACTGTCAGAGTCACATGGGCTCACAGCTTAATAAGAGCCGTGTCATTCCTGACCACGTCGCCATGGAAACCAGCAGCAGTCTCGCGTCATGGGGAGGAGTTGTTTACAATAACAGAGGAGTTACGTCATGGCTTATTACATGCTGATGAGATGCCCCCATACGTTTCTTATGGCCTGTGCATTCTCTACGCCTCTTTAATTATCACATAACTTATCAATGGGCTGGTTATTAGGTACAGAATATAACACAGACGGGTCTTCCAATTGAAAACTCTCAATGTTTACACTGTACAGTGTATAGCATGCGGTTGTTCAACTATAACCCTTCAATCTCAGTCAGAATTGGGTTCACCGGCCAAATATATTGGCACATATGAGAAATTTATCTTTGGTGACCAAAGTTTGCAGTACATGGTGGAATTTGCATTCACACAAATATCCATTCCAAGACATTCATATATACACATCTTTATATAGACATTCATATAAAATCTTATTTATATAGAAATGCATACTTATACATCTTTATATAGACATTAATACATACACATCTTTATAAAGACATTAATACATACACATCTTTATGAAGACATTAATACATACACATCTTTATGAAGACATTCATACATATACATCTTTATAAAGACATTCATACATACACATATTTATATAGACGTTTTGTAATTGTAATTGTAGGTCCCAGAGACTCCATGTCTGCCAGGGTTTAGGACGGTGGAGGTGAAGAACTCTTCCTAAAGTCAACGATCAACTCCACTGTTTTCTCCACGGTTTTTTCCACGGTCACTTAGTATAAGATTTTTCTCTCTGCTCCACAGGACAGGCTGATCAATTGCTTACTGGGACGCAGACAACACCAGCTTGGCTATGACTGATGACAGTATGTGATGTAGTGATGATGTAGTCATCTGCAAACTTCAGGGCTTTCCCCTGACAGGTGAGTGGAAGTTCACTGAGTAGAACACAAGCCTAGTTCAACATGTCTCATGTTGTCCTGTCTCACCTAGTTCAACATGTCTCATGTTGTCCTGTCTCACCTAGTTCAACATGTCTCATGTTGTCCTGTCTCACCTAGTTCAACATGTCTCATGTTATCCTGTCTCACCTAGTTCAACATGTCTCATGTTGTCCTGTCTCACCTAGTTCAACATGTCTCATGTTGTCCTGTCTCACCTAGTTCAACATGTCTCATGTTGTCCTGTCTCACCTAGTTCAACATGTCTCATGTTGTCCTGTCTCACCTAGTTCAACATGTCTCATGTTGTCCTGTCTCACCTAGTTCAACATGTCTCATGTGTATGTAATTGTCTGTACTATTTCTATCCTTTTATACTTTTGCATATCAGTATATATTTTAAATTTGAGAATGCACTAGAATGTAAGCAGTAACTTGTTTATTAACCTTACTCCTGTGAAAGTGCAAAGTGACATTAAAAACGATTTGATATGACTCGACAACCAACACGATATGTAAGCTCAGTCTTTCTACTCATGAAATAATAGCTGATTCACTGAGACCTCATGACCTTGTGAGTTTGGTCCAATCACAGTCACTCTAGTGTACGTGACGGGTCCAGACTTCTCATCCGCAGCTGTGTGAATTCCTGCCAGATCTGCTAGCCTTATATACAGTAATCCTGCTTTTTAACAGATGTGATGTCTCACAACTCTTGCCAGATATTGGGAAATATATTACATGTGCAATGAGATGAAACAGAATTCAAGATATGTTCTTTGAAAATATGGGAGGAGCCACTGTTCCCTTTTATTTTCCACCTTAAGTCTGGCCAGACCATAATATCATCCACCTCCTGCCAACTTACCGTGACCTAATAAACACAACAAAACTTGTCATAAATCCACTGCCTGTAGTGCAGTGATGCTGACCGCGGGGTCCTGGCCTGACCTGGGCTTCCTGCTCTCCATACACATGTTGTTCCTGCGTATCTACACCTACGAACATCTGGAGAAGTGACGTTCCTACCTGCCCCGGGGCAGAGTACACCCATCACTCCACAACAGGGCTCAGCTTATTCGAGCGCATTCTGGGGTTCCATCTGCCCTTGTACACCTGGAACCCAATGACCTCTAGTACCCTGAAGTCTACTTGTGGGCACAAGAGTGCCAGAGAGTCTACGAGGAGACACTCCACCAGCTGCAATGTGCCATCACAGCCTTCAAGAAGAAGGAACATCGGTGACAGGGAGAGACCACCATCTACCAGTCAGTGAGACAGTGAGACCACCATCTACCAGTCAGTGAGACAGTGAGACCACCATCTACCAGTCAGTGAGACAGTGAGACCACCATCTACCAGTCAGTGAGACAGTGAGACCACCATCTACCAATCAGTGAGACAGTGAGACCACCATCTACCAGTCAGTGAGACAGTGAGACCACCATCTACCAATCAGTGAGACAGTGAGCTGTGGGACTATTATAATTATGTAGATTTACTAGATTTTTTTATTTCTGTTTATTTATTGATCTGTCCTGCTACAGAATAACCACCCGTGCCTCACCCTAAGCATTCCAATGCACGAATGTCCTGTACGTAGATGCAAATGACAAATCAACTCAACTTGTGTGGGTGACCACAAAGGACGGGATCACAGGCCCCAGAGGAAAATTCATTTCCAGATATGTAAACTCCTTCCTTAAATCAAAGCACTGACACAGGACGATCCAGTAGAATAGGAGTTGACCCTCATTCCTTTCCACTGGTTGATTAGTCCTCCTTTTAATACATTACAGCCTCACCTTCTATTAAGTGCCTCTAAACAATTAATGTTAGTAGTATCTTGTTGATTTGGATCAGGGAATTTATGAGAAAATGGGCCCAGCAAGTTCATCCTTGTTCTGATTTTTGGGGTTCCTCAGGGCTGTCTGTTATGTCCTTTGCTGTTGTTCTGTGTATTGTAACGGCTGCGGTATTTTCCTGTTGAAATATGCAGATTAAAGTACCCTTCTTTCTTGTCAGCAAGATACAGACACAGATAGTTCTTGCTACTGTTAATACATCAGCAGTCTTGTCTCGAGGTTAACATTAACAAAATTCATTTTGGTACTGTATTACATTTTTTAAATTTAAATATAGGCCTACTGTAATTAGGGTATTTCAGGCAGACCTGGAGTTCGTCTTTAAGCTTTCTTAGAACACGTCTGTACAGTCCTGACCACAGGTTTGGCAAATGTGAGTTTGTGCTTGTACATTGGCAGGTCACGGTGGTCGCAGTGTGCCAAGGCTGCAGGTGTTGCTTTCCCTCGTCAGTATTCAGTTAGTTCTTGAATACCGTTTGCTCTATTATTGATTAAAAATATTGGTATTTTGGTCCTCTGCTCTGGTTTATTTGGCAAAAGAGTCTGCACTGCTCGGCTCTATCTTGGCTACGCAGGCCTGCAAGGGAATGTACAATCTAGGAAAGTTCTCATAGAGAAAAAAGTTACAAAAAAAAGTTTCAGCTTCCAGTTACAAAATATCAATCTAAGGAACAATCATTTTTAAAGGAATGATGTAAATTAACAACACAGAAGGACGTGACACCACAGTGAGTCCATGATCATACACAAAGGCTGGTGACTAGCATGACAAATCGCTAAGAATACATTTATAACATTTAGTGTTATATTGATGTACATGTGCTAACTCACAGCAGCTCTCTGTGTGTGTGTGTGTGTGTGTGTGTGTGTGTGTGTGTGTGTGTGTGTGTGTGTGTGTGTATTTGTGTGCATGAATCTGTGAATATATTCCTGGAAACCAGCTGCCCAGGAGCTGATAAGGTGTTTGACTCATAGGGGGTGGAAACTACTTAAATTTCTTTCATCCAATGGCTGATCAGTGATATAATTTTCCGATACCCTGGGTGTAGCCAAGAGAGATTTATAGTTCGACTTTTGTAACCAGGTGTCAAGCAAGTCAACATGTTGCCGTTCGTTTTGGTGTCAGTGATCATCGCTAGTGGTAAGAATCTCTTCATGTTCTCAGACATCAGCATCAGAAGAACTACAGCACAACACCTTGCTCTGTTACACTTTATAGTGCATTAGAACAGGATTTTTATTATGAAATAAGGGCTTTTATTATGAAATAAGGGCTTTTATTATGCTTTTACACCACAGTATTAAGTCTTGTCAGAGTTACCTCAAATTCCTATAGTCAGTTGTATATGGGTGGTCAGTGTGGTGATGTACGTCCCCTGCTGTGTGTCCTCCAGCGCTGGGGTGCGGGGTTCCCCCCATCGAGCCCCTCGCCACCCGCGTGGTCAACGGAGTGGACGCCCGCCCCCACAGCTGGCCCTGGCAGGTCGGTGCCCCCCCCCGCCCGCCCACCACTTCTGTCTCCTCCTGTCTCTGTTTCTCTCCATCATGCCTCTTTTCCTGTCTTTTCCTCCCTCGTTCTACCCGTCCTCTTGCCCTTCGTCTCTCTGACCCAGCGTATGTCCTGCCCACGCAGCCCAGCTGGTCCTTTTAATCGCGCTGACGTGTGTTTTGCCGCCCCCACAGATCTCTCTGCAGTACCTGCGTGATGCGGAGTGGAGACACACCTGCGGAGGATCCCTGATCGCCACCAACTGGGTGATGACGGCCGCCCACTGCATCAAGTACGTGGTGGTTTTTTCTCATGGACGTGTTATGTGCTCAACGCAGGTCAAGTTCAGCTCTGACGCTCTGGTCATCCTGAAACTTTTATACTGATGCATCGATATATTGATGTAACAATAATAACAATGATATTAATAATTAGATAGAAAAAATATATTCATGCAGTGCCTTTCAGGGATTCAAGGATGGTAATATGGTCAGCAAACCGGGTCTTGCATTTCCATATGTGCAGAGGTTGCATGTGCTCACCACACTTCCTGTATACAGTAACAAGCAGACCTACCGCGTGTACGTGGGGAAGTACAACCTGGTGGAGGAGGAACCCGGCTCCATGGCCCTCTCTCCTGAGAAGATCATCGTGCATGAGAAGTTCAACCCCATCTTTGCCGCCTTTGGGTGAGAAAGATACCTCAGCCATGAATAAACTGCAAGTTACGGAAAACCTTCTGAAAATGACCTCAAATGTCATGATAGCAGCCCTCTGTAAAAATGTCTTATGCAGTACATAGAGTTCATGTAGTTACCCACAATGCTCTGGTACGTGTGTTGTTCTTCCTTTGTACCAGTTCCACCATTTTACCACTCTTCCTTTATCTACGGCTCAAGTGTAAGGACAAATAACACAGTTAGTTGAACAACTGGTCAGTCAGTCTTTGTTCTGTGTTTGTTCTGCTCTTTATTGGGGTTCTTGAGCAGTTCTAGGAACGTGAGAGGGCAGAGTGTCGGCATCTTACACATAATGCAAACATTCTGTTTATGTAAACAAAACATGACAACACAAAGCATTTCCTGCTCATGTCTCCGTGCCGATGTGGTTAGGAATGACGTCGCTCTGATTAAGCTGTCGGAGCATGTGACTCTGAGCGAGACGGTTCAGCTCGCCTGTTTGCCCCCTGCTGACTCCGTCCTCCCCAACGACTACCCCTGTTACATCACCGGCTGGGGCAGGATCTCCAGTAAGTCTGTGTGTGTGTGCATGTATGTAAGAATGTATGATTATATGCTTTGATCAGAAAAAAATGTGACTGTAAAAGTGTTTTCATGTGTGTGTGTGTGTGTGTGTGTGTGTGTGTGTGTGTGTGTGTGTGTGTGTGTGTGTGTGTGTGTGTGTGTGTGTGTGTGTAAAATTACAGCTTGTTGCACACATTAAGTCTACTCTATCACCACATCTGTTGACGTAACAGTGCGTACTGTAGTGTTTCAGCAGTATCCCCTCATTCAGAGGTCGTGTCTATAAAGGTCTATAAAGCTGTGGTGTCTTCCAGCCGGGGGCCCCATTGCTGACAAGCTCCAGCAGGCCCTCATGCCTGTGGTGGACCACGCCACCTGCACCCAGTCCGACTGGTGGGGTCCCGCTCTGAGGCCCATCCTTGTGTGTGCGGGTGGAGATGGCGTTGTGGGTGGATGTAACGTAAGTGACACTGCTCAGCCCTATGGGTCATTGCACACTGCTGTCTGTACTGATTAGCTTCATGGACACAGGGCCTATGTGTGTGTGTAGCTGCAATAGGCCCTTATGCTGCCATTGGTAGTGGAGTAATTGTGGACGCAATGTGAATTAAGATGAGATTTATATTGTGATTTTATGGATAAAGTATAACTTTTCCTTAGGGTATCTGCAGTGTTAATTAATAAATCCATATTAATTCTACATTACACCACCTCTGTTATAGTGTATAGAGTAATATGAAATAAGCATTTGTAACAAAGCATTGATCCATTAATGGATTAATACTTTGATCCCATCGTGTAAGTACAACATGTCAGTGCCTTGTAACATATTAGATATATTAATATAATATTATAATTAATGGTATAGTTCTGTGGTTACAGTGCTGTTGTAATGTATTCATTATTGTCACGCTACGGTCCCCGAACCCTTCGTTTTGGGGCGTGTGTTAACGTTGTCTGTGTCTACTCGTCTGCGTCAGTGTAGCTCCGTGGGTGCGGGTGCGTCTTGTCATTATCCGTCTCACCTGTGGCTCGTCTCGTCATCACGTGGGGTTGATGTGGTCTGTCTATTTAATGTGCGTTCGCGCAGTGTCTTGTGCTCGTCGTTGTCTAATGTCTACACGTTGCCGTGTCTGTTTAGGTTAAACGTGCGCTGTATTGCGCAATATTTGTATCACATTAAACGTGACGTCTGCTGAATTCGGAGGTTCTGTGTCTCATCCTTCGCTACGCTCCCGGCGTCACAATTATGTTAAAATAATATTATAATTACCGGTATGGTTGTGCAGTGATGGTGTAACGTTTTAGATATTATATGTTAATATAATATTCTAATTACCGGTATGGTTGTGCTGTAACAGTGATGGTGTAACGTGTCTGTCCTGCCGGGTGACTCTGGTTGTGCTATAGCAGTGGTGGTGTAACGTTTCTCTTCTGCAGGGTGACTCTCGTTGTGCTGTAACAGTGGTGGTGTAACATATCTGTCCTGCAGGGTGACTCGTTGTGCTGTAACAGTGGTGGTGTAACGTTTCTGTCCTGCAGGATGACTGTGGTTGTGTTGTAACAGTGGTGGTGTAATGTATCTGTCCTGCAGGGTGACTCTCGTTGTGCTATAACAGTGGTGGTGTAACATATCTGTCCTGCAGGGTGACTCTGGTTGTGTTGTAACAGTGGTGGTGTAACATATCTGTCCTGCAGGGTGACTGTGGTTGTGTTGTAACAGTGGTGGTGTAACATATCTGTCCTGCAGGGTGACTCTGGTTGTGTTGTAACAGTGGTGGTGTAACATATCTGTCCTGCAGGGTGACTCTTGTTGTGCTGTAACACTGGTGGTGTAACGTATCTGTCCTGCAGGGTGACTCTGGTTGTGTTGTAACAGTGGTGGTGTAATGTATCTGTCCTGCAGGGTGACTCTGGTTGTGTTGTAACAGTGGTGGTGTAACATATCTGTCCTGCAGGGTGACTCTCGTTGTGCTATAACAGTGGTGGTGTAACGTATCTGTCCTGCAGGGTGACTCCGGCGGCCCTCTGAACTGTAAGAACACCGAGGGCGTGTGGGAGGTCCACGGCATCACCAGCTTTGTCTCAGGCCTTGGCTGCAACTACGTGAAGAAGCCCACCGTCTTCACACGCGTGTCCGCCTTCAACGACTGGATCGACCAGGTGAGAACTGGATCAACAAATTTTACTTTGTATCTTAAGCAGTGTAGCAGATTCACAGCAGACTGTTTCAGATACTTTTGTGATTTTTAGATGATATTCTGATGTTATAAATATAGCTAGTAATGGCTTCTATAATGCTGCTATTAATATAATAATTATTTATATAATAACTATATATAATATAGTTAATAAAGTGTAATCTTTTTGTCATTTTCAGGTTATGATGGATAACTAAAGAAGAATTAATTCATCTTAATAAATGTTTCTATCAAATTCTGCCTCTCTCCCTTTTAATACACACACACTCACACACACACACACACACACACACACACACACACACACACACAAGCATAATCAGCTTTAATTATTTAGCTAGCCCTAAATAAATTTATTAAAAAGCTAACAAACATGCAGTCTATGTAGCTCTCCTATCTGATCTGTTACATCTCTTATAAAACAATGTTTGTCCAAATTTTCAAATGATAACATCACTGAACCATTGATGATATTTGGGTTCAGTTACGACTGGATCACTGAATCATCACCTACGTGATATTTGGGTTCAGTTACGACTGGATCACTGAATCATCACCTACGTGATATATGGATTCAGTTATGACTGGCTGATGAAGCACAATATGCATGATATACCACTGACAGAGAACCTGTCACAGTTCAGAGTTCAGAGCTGAATTGATGTGGATCTGTACTAACACCAGCCAGAATTACATCTCAGAGAATCACACAGCTGTCAGTGACTCTTAGGAACACCACAGTCCTGACCTTAATCCTGACCTTAATCCTAACCTTAATCCTGACCTTAATCCCAACTATAATCTTGGTGAGACAAAGTCAGAGATAAGTTGAGTTAAGAGAGTTAAGTTGCCAATATTTGCCAATTGTGATTTATACCCCAATTGGAATTTGTCCTCCGCATTTACCCAATTGTGCAGTGAGAACACACACACACACACACACACACACACACACACACACACACACACACACACACACACACACACACACACACACACACACACACTAGTGATCAATAGGGGGCTGTGGTACACATGTTGTCAGAGTGGTGGGGCAGCCCTAGCCCCGGTGCGTGGTGGGCAGTTGGGGTTAAGAGCCTTGCTCAAGGCACATCAGTCATGGTCTAGATGGGAATGAATCCCACAACCCTCTGGTCACAAGCCCAGTTCCCTACCAGAGCATGACTATAGTTAAGTACTTTAACTATAGGCTCAGTTTTTAAGTTTAAGCTCTGAGAAAATACTTGCAAAGTATCTGCCCTGTCTTTTCTCCCTGTAAGGACATGGGACCGTGTGAATCTTTTGATTCTATTTTTGGATACAGAGAACAATAATGTTGCCAGTAGAAAATTTGAACCTTTCTTTGATAATGGGCATACTCTATCCTGGTAAAGAGAATAAAACACACACACACACACACACACACACACACACACACACACACACACACATTACTAACTGGATCATCCCATCCTATTTATTGCCATGTCAGTCTGAATTTGTTGATGACTGTAAATACTAATTATGCAAGCAGTCAGTCAGTACTGATGCAACAGGTGTTACATCACAAAAATATCTCATCCCCCTCGATGATCAGGTCTGATGAGCTGGTTTGAAGGCCTCATTTTAATGTGCCATAGTTTAATTGGGACATTTCTGAATGTCCCCAGACTGTAGATTTGGAAACAGAAAGGAATGACGTCCAGAGACCTTGTTTTTGCTCAGGCTGTCACAAGTGAAACCACCCAAGAACTAACTAATGTAATATGGCATTAACTCGGTCCGCTGAACAAAAGTGCTTCTAGATCATTAAAAGCCAACAGCCAGAAAATAGCTCTTTAGGTATTTTCAAATCAAAGTTTATTTGACACATACACCAGGGCTCTCAAGTCTCACGCATTGAGCGTGTGACACACGCATTAACGTTCGCCACCCCCGTCAACAACTGTCACACTCTGACATGAATCCAAAACTTGAGAGCCCTGGTGTATGTGAAAATTAAAACAAGATTAAACTACAGGTGAACATGCCCAAAACAGCTGCCTAGAATAACACACCGATAAGAAATATAAACAGCTTATCAACCACTTTTCTTGTGCACACATTCAGCCACAGACCATCAGACATCCATTGAAATGTATTAAATACAATTTAGAAATACTTATTCAAAAACTGTAGCCAAACAAGTGGAGGTGTGAGACACATCATTTATGCGAATGGAGACAAAGCAGCACCAGTATTGACAACTTAGCCACTTTGTCGCTATATTTAGTGAGTATTCAGACTTCTCTGGCTACTCCTTTAAAGGGGTCATTTAGCAACTTTAACCTTTAAGACAGCCAATAGTTACTTTCCTTAGTGAGGAGTTGGCAACATGTAGTCATCTAGGTTAGCTATTTTGAGAATGTGTTGCATATGAAGTTCTTTATAGCTAGCTTCATGTAACTAGCCAGCTAATTAGCTAACTAGCTACATGGCTAATGCAGAAATCCCTTCGTAGTGACACTTTCTTGCTCTATAGTTCTTTCCAAAAATTAAGAGAAAAGGTGATATAACACACTTCTTTAAAAAAATAAAATAAAATAAAGACACTCATGCAGAAAGTCAGTTAGAGCCAGATAATTCAGTTAGGGCGGACTGGTACAATATCCACACCTAGCTTGAATATTCAAAAACTTTTTGATTTGCATGCAGACACTTCAGTCCTCCCCAAAACTCAGAGCCAGTATCTGACTCAGGAGCTGGATTCTGCAATTGTAACAAGGCGACTTACAAAGAGGGAGGATTTACAAGTAAGAGCGGCATAAACAATCAAGAAGACTGTTTGCTTGAATAATAATAGGCTATTGATAATTGATGCATTATTATATTTGATAGTTGATAATATTAACCAAATAAACACAAAATTAAAAGCACTGAATGTTGATCATGTATTAATCTTGTTATAACAGAAAAGTGTATAAATAAAATGTTATTGTGTTTACTTTTGCTTCTTAATGCCGGCACCATAAGGGAAGGAGAGGAATCCAGCCCTCTAACAGACCTACTGCCACCTTACATTTTCTGCTTATTATATTCTAAAGTTTGATTTCATCATTACAATCAAATACTAATGACAAAACTCTCAAACTATAATTACATACGTATTTCAAATTAATGTAATTCAAATACTGCATACCTATATATAAAGAAATGTGTGTGTGTGAGTGTGTGTTTGTGAAGGCCATGAGAATAAGTTCCTGGAAACCAGCTGCCCAGGTGCAGATAAGGCATTTGAATCACAAGGGGTGGTTGCTACTTTAATTTCCTTCATCCAATGGATGATCTATGATTTCATTTTTTTGATTCACTGGGTGTGACCATGGTCAGTGACGTTTTGGGACGGAGAGATTTATACTTCGGCTTTGCACGCGGTGTCATTTCAATCAAGTCAATATGCTGCCGTTCGTTTTGGTGTCGGTGCTCATCGCCAGCGGTAAGACTTTCCAGCACCTTTATACATGTCTGTGGACGTTGTTCACACCACCAACGTGCTGCTTCGGTTCAGTACTACAGCACAACACCTTGCTCAGCTACACTTTAAAGTGCATTAGAATTTAGGGCTTTTATTATGAAATGAGGGCTTTTATTATGCTTTTACACCACAGTATTAAGTCTTGTCAGAGTTACCTCAAATTCCTATGGTCAGTTGTATATGGGAGGCCAGTGTGGTGATGTACGTCTCCTGCTGTGTGTCCTCCAGCCCTGGGGTGCGGGGTTCCCCCCATCGAGCCCCTCGCCACCCGCGTGGTCAACGGAGTGGACGCCCGCCCCCACAGCTGGCCCTGGCAGGTCGGTGCCCCCGTCCACCCCATCCCATCTCTTCTTTGCCCCCTCCCATCTCCGTTTTTCTCCATCTCTGCCTCTCAGCTCTTTCGTTCTACACCCTGTAGTCTTTCACTGTTGGCATAGAGTAGTGATTTAATACAGCTGTTTCTGATTGGCCCTGTATCAGTGTCTTTGACTCCGCCCCACAGATCTCTCTGCAGTACCTGCGTGACGCTGAGTGGAGACACACCTGTGGAGGATCCCTGATCGCCACCAACTGGGTGATGACGGCCGCCCACTGCATCGAGTACATGAACCCACTGTTTACCATCCTAACAAATAAGTTACACGCTGGCACCAAGCCAGGTTACACTCATTGTGGTTACACAGGTTACACTGACGGTGTTACTCTTATAATGGTAGATCGATATATTGGAAGTTTTAATATATTCACCGATGTTATGTCCATCCGACTTTTCCCAGTAAAACGCGCACCTACCGCGTGTACGTGGGGAAGTATAACCTGGTGGAGGAGGAACCCGGCTCCATGGCCCTCTCTCCTGAGAAGATCATCGTGCATGAGAAGTGGAACCCCATCTTTGTGGCCATGGGGTGAGAACCGAACTGCAAGCGCTGCAGTTCTGTGCTACACACCATACAAGTCCGTACGATACAGCCAACCTCTGTGAACGCTGCACACGACACTTGCAGTTAATATGGTTACTTAGACACTGTAAACTTACTACAACTACAATAATTGAAATAATGAGTTCTTGAATAATTACAAAGAAAAATGAAACACTGACCAGTTCGTCAGAGGACAATTCTGTTACTGTAAATCATGTCTCTGTGGTGATGTGGTTAGGAATGACGTTGCTCTGATTAAGCTGTCGGAGCATGTGACTCTGAGCGAGACGGTTCAGCTCGGCTGTTTGCCCCCTGCTGACTCCGTCCTCCCCAACGACTACCCCTGTTACATCACCGGCTGGGGCAGGATCTCCAGTAAGTCTGTGTGTTTTCCAATTGGCTAACCATGGATCGGCCTGTATTATTATACAAAGATGTAGACGTGTGTGTAGTTGTGTGTGTGGCTAATATCGTTAAGTGTGCCAAAGTTGAAGGTTTTATAGTGTGTATGATGTATTGCTGAGTGCAAACGTATCGTTTTCCAGCCGGGGGCCCCATTGCTGACAAGCTCCAGCAGGCCCTCATGCCTGTGGTGGACCACGCCACCTGCACCAAGTTTGACTGGTGGGGTCCCGCTCTGAGGCCCACCATGGTGTGTGCGGGCGGAGATGGCGTTGTGGGTGGATGTAACGTGAGTGACATTACTGCCTTATTATTGTTACTTAATATCACACTGTAATTAACGGTATGGCTCTATTGAAACAGTGCTGTTGTACCGTATTTGATAAATTCATATAATGTTAGAATTAATGTTTTGGTTCTGCTGTAACAGTCGTGGTGTAACGTTTTAGATATAATATGTTAATATAATATTCTAATTACCGGTATGGTTGTGTTGTAACAGTCGTGGTGTAACGTTTTAGATATAATATGTTAATATAATATTCTAATTACCGGTATGGTTGTGTTGTAACAGGAGTGGTGTAGCATTTTAGATATAATATGTTAATATAATATTCTAATTACCGGTATGGTTGTGCTGTAACACTGGTGGTGTAACGTATCTGTCCTGCAGGGTGACTCTGGTTGTGTTGTAACAGTGGTGGTGTAACATATCTGTCCTGCAGGGTGACTCTCGTTGTGCTATAGCAGTGGTGGTGTAACGTATCTGTCCTGCAGGGTGACTCTCATTGTGCTATAACAGTGGTGGTGTAATGTATCTGTCCTGTAGGGTGACTCTCGTTGTGCTATAACAGTGGTGGTGTAATGTATCTGTCCTGCAGGGTGACTCCGGCGGCCCTCTGAACTGTAAGAGCACCGAGGGCGTGTGGGAGGTCCACGGCATCGCCAGCTTTGTCTCAGGCCTTGGCTGCAACTACGTGAAGAAGCCCACCGTCTTCACACGTGTGTCCGCGTTTAACGACTGGATCGATGGGGTAACGCACCTACACTGTACAACCACACAGAGAATTCTAGAACATCACTAATCTACTTATAGAATATGACTATTCAAAAAAGAGTCCCAGAATGTCACCGGCGCATTACTTAACCATATTCACCACACCTAGTCTCATTCATGAATGCACACCATAAGATTCTTAAGAGATTTTGCCATATTTATATTAACTGTAGTGCTGTGTGTAGTGGTTTTTGTAAACAGTATCACTGATCCCTGAAGTGCAGTATTTGATAAAGGTTTGCTGCTATTTAATGAATGTATATTCAATTTTCTCATATAATGTTTCTATAGTAAAAATGGATAATAATAGTAATTAGTAATAGTAATAATTCTACTGGCATAGAATCTGACACACATGTATTCAAATGAAACTACTTTAGATTCAAAATACACATTTAAGTTTACTGAGTCTTTAAATATTTTTTTAAATTTTCTTTCTCTTTTTTAGGTTATGATGGATAACTAACATGTTTTCAAGGATCAAGGATTAAATAATTTCAATAAATGTTTCATCAAAATAGCTGTGCCAAGTTTCTCTCTTTCTCCCACTCTTTCTCTTCTTTCACACACACACACACACACACACACACACACACACACACACACACACACACACACACACACACACACACAGAACATGCATTGTGAACATCTAATTGCGATATCTAATCCTAATTTCAACCTTCCACCCAATCTATAATGATAGGTCTGAACTCTAATCTCAACTCTAAACTTCACCATCCTGCACGGGGAAATGGTAAAGCTCTCTCACATCTGTCTGCCCACGTATCTCAACTAGTTAATCACCTCAGACTCATAAATGGGTTCATCTAAACTAAATAAAACATCCAGCGATCTCAAATGGATTAAGATTAAAAAGCCAACACAGATGGCAATGAGGTCATTTGGTGCCATCTTCAAATGTTACATCCAGTCTTGGATGTTCGGGAGCTATTCTAGGTCTTTGGGTTGTAAGAACAATGTCTGAATTTGCACCAGCAACATTTTGACCACCCCCACCCCCAACACACACACACACACCACACCACACAAAAACATCATATTCATAACCTTGTCAGTCTGAATCAATTGACAATTGTAAATATAGATCACGCAAACTGTCAGTCTTTACTGACAGCCACAGTACTTATGCAACTGACATTGCATCATTGCTGTTGATAAAAAACCCTATTACTGTTTCAACTGAACAACTTTCAGGAACTGTTTCAACTGGACATTTACCTCAGATCCCCAGAGAAACGTATACGGATTTAAGTTCCCTCATTGTCTCGTTCCACAACAGGGTCATTCATATTCTACAGACAAACCGGTACATGATGCGAACAGTTCCTCTAAACACAGGTGTTTATATGGTGTTGGTTTCTCCTGGAGGGTGTGGCGGTGTTTCCTGTTACACCGTTTCTAAATTGTTCAGTATCATGCACGTTCCTCTCATCCACGGGTCAGCCACAGCAATGTGGCCCAAAGCAGAGCTGGAGACACTGGACCCGAGATAGGACACCAGCCTCCTGCCTCTGATGTACTAAAATGGGACCACTGCTGTGAATTCTGGCAGAGGAAATCAATCTCGAGCCCTGTTGGGTGTTTGTTATTTTCTTTTTGGCCTTGCACAATGATCCCTCAAAGTTGTGAATACCAGTGTTGAGGCTTCGTTGTGAAATGTTGTAATGATCCCTCAAAGTGGTTAAAGCATTGTAAAAGTCCAATGTTACAATGATCCTTCGGATGTGATTGAAATTATTTCTCTGTACCGTTGTGTTAAAATAAATAAAACCTTGTCGACCAAAAAATATATACGTTTGGTTTGGATCTGCAGGGGTTTTTTTTATCATGCGTCTTGGGGTTAGTTTTAAACAACTAAGAATAAACTGCAATTAAAACTTCACTGCAATTGGGAAACAAGTATATTTCCGAGAGGAGTTCATAAATCAATAGACCTAGTTGTTAGGGGTCGCTATAGTTTAACAAAATGGTGTTCAGCGCACTATTACGATGATTATATAAATTATAAATTGCAGACGTTACTGATGCATGGTGAAAACCCCTGTCTCGCACACATCAGTGAACTCTCGTTCTTTGGTCTTCTCGGGGATTGCTGCATTTGTAATGTGGGACTCTTGGCGTCACTGTATTGTGTGCAGCAGTGGAACGCGGGAGCGCCGCCGCATTGTCTGGGCGCCCTCGCGCACGCGCTCGCGCACGCACTCGCGCTCGCGCACAAGCAGTTTGAAAAGAGCGCTTTGTTTTCGTCCAGGGTAGTTTAACTACAGCCACGCCCCCTGGTTCTGGAGAAACGGGAGCTGACTTTGGACCGCAGCGACGCTGTTTTACGCAAAACGTGGTTTATCCATCGATAAACAAACATGACGCAAGCGAAGGGGAGCAGGCGTCGTTCGGGACCTAACGGGTCCAGACCCAGTCGGACCACTCGAACTACACTGTAGTGGCGGTGGGACTCTCGGGACAGACTACCGTATGTTTAAATACCGGGGATTTACATATTGATCTCGGAATGATTCATGATTTTAGGAAAACTGGCGGAATTCTGTTTCTGTTGGATAAGGACCGAGAGAAGTTGGTGAACATTTCAAATTGAAACGGGTCAGTTGCAATACTTTTTTACTTTTATGGGGATTTCAAAACATTTCCATAAATCGTATTACATTGTGATCTTTAACGGCAGGTTATTATAAGCAATAATTTAAAAATAGTTTGAGAAAAAAATCTTTATAGTTTTTGTGAAAATCTTTAAACGTTGTGCGTGCGTGCGTGCATGTGTGTGTGTGTGTGTGTGTGTGTGTGTGTGTGTGTGTGTGTGTGTGTGTGCCGGAGTGGGCCCCCGTTTTCAGCCCGGGAGTTTCATTACTAAATTCGGCCCAAAATTATTTTTCCCTCCCAATCTAGAGATTGACATGCGCCAGCTCACCGGGAATCCTCCCGAATCTCCCGATTACCCACTCCGGCTGTGTGTGTGTGTGTGTGTGTGTGTGTGTGTGTGTGTGTGTGTGTGTGTGCGTGCGTGCGTGTGTGTGTGTGTGTGTGTGTGTGTGTGTGTGTGTGTGTGTGAGAGAGAGAGAGATCGAGACGAAGGATATGGAATGTCTAAAACTTCACTCTATCTGCGCGGTGTCCCCATAAAGACTTCGTTGCTGTCTGTGCGAGACATTTTTAAGCAATAATGAATTTCAGATCCATATCGGTAGTTCAGACAAGCGCACTCCAGTTATCTACATTCGGAACAGTACGCTGTTGTTTTACAGACAGCTGTGTCTGTGTCTGCCTGTTTAGTATTCAACACCACAGTCCTGGCAGTGGCACACACACACACACACACACACACACACACACACACACACACACACACACACACACACACACACACACACACACACACACACCACAATATGGGACAGAAACAAACGTCTTATTGTTCAAGTCAACAACGAAAAAATTTGTTCTCACAGGAGTCATCAATAAAACATTCCAATTAAATCATTAACTTTTTTGAAACCATTAACTTTTGGTTTCAAAAGTTTGAACAATGATTTTGGGTATGACTGCATTTCCATTTCACATAAAACTCTTAAAAGAATACTACAAACGCATGTACCACCAACAACACATACGTTTACAAGATTAAATTTTACGTTTGTAACATTTTGCAGTGTTGCAAACCGCAACATCACATCTTCTAGTTTCCAAGGTCACAGTATTTGGTCCAAACTCTCCCACGTTGTAACACATAACTCCTCCGAGTTGTTTTCTATCAAACGATAAGGTATTGATCCGGCAGCGAGCATTTCAGCTACACTGGTCTCGTTCGTGCACATGAATAGAGAGTTTGTATTTTGTAAAGCAAAGCAATAAATGGGATCAATACTGCGCGTGCACTGTACCTGCAGCAGGAATGTGGCGCGTGCGGTTGCGTGTTCAGTGTACAATTGCAAAGGTGCAATAGTCCTTATTCTGTTCCTTGAAATGATCGCTTACACTTTATGCCGTAACGACAACCGCTTACAAATAACTGAGTACTCCACAGAGGTTGAATTTTTATAACGCATATAAAATCCACTTTGTTTAGCTGTGTTGTGCTGTGTGAAGTTACTATTGAACAGTATAGAGACCTGGCGAGCACTTTGTACCACCGATCTGCGACGAACGCGCCTCTCTTTGGGCTCTCCGTTTTTGCGGCAGCATATGAGAAGTGAAAGCATGTCGGCTGCAAGTGTTTGTTCATGGAAGATGTTGGAGAATCTGAGGTGCTCTGTTGGATCGCATCCTTCACTTTCATCTCCTCGGTTCTTCTGTGTTTTATCTGGCTGCTTCGAGCACGTTTGAGAGGCTGCGTGTGTTCTTCCATATCCTCAGGCACGCTTGAAGGTGGTTCTCTCTCTCTCTCTCTCTCTCTCTCTCTAACCCCAGGGACCGAATTCCCTTATTCCCGTTCTCCTCTCAAACTTGCCACAAGCAATGAAACCTTCTGAAAACACTCCTCTAGAAGAACACTCCTCTAGAAGAACACTCCTCTAGAAGAACACTCGTCTAGAAGAACACTCGTCTAGAAGAACACTCCTCTAGAAGAACACTCCTCTAGAAGAAGAACACTCCTCTAGAAGAACACTCGTCTAGAAGAACACTCGTCTAGAAGAACACTCCTCTAGAAGAACACTCCTCTAGAAGAAGAACACTCCTCTAGAAGAAGAACACTCCTCTAGAAGAAGAACACTCCTCTAGAAGAACACTCCTCTAGAAGAAGAACACTCCTCTAGAAGAACACTCCTCTAGAAGAAGTCTTATGATGACTTTGCTGAAATGTAACTAATATCAAACGTTGACTCACCTCAGAGACACCCTATTAACCTTTAACCCACCATGGAAGAATTGATGAAAATGAAATGTTTTCTTCAAACCAATGTATTTTATTTTACTGAAGAATTCTAAAATTAATTTCGCTTTTGTACATGTTCAAGACAGCACCTTCCCTGGCTGTATGGTTTATGATAAATAGGGGAGACCGGGTATGGTTGTAACACTTTTTGCTTCAGCACCTGTAACTCACTGAATTTTTGAGCTAGACTTCTCAAACTTTTATACAAAGTACACACGTTTACTACAAATGGCACCAATTCAAAACTCAATTCACATATCACAGCCCTCGTGAGTTGATGTCAAATACATGGTGTTCACTTGTTACAAGTGATGGCCCGGTGGTTAGGGAACTGGTCTTGTGACCGGAGGGTCGTGGGTTCCATTCCCAGACCTGAGGCCATGACTGAGGTGCCCCTGAGCAAGGCTCTTAACCCTCAATTGCTCACTTGTATAAAAATGAGATAAAATGTAAGTCGCTCTGGATAAGGGCGTCTGCCAAATGCCATCAAATTTTACAACCTACCCCTACTACCCCTACTGGGGTAGGTTGTAACACATGCTGGGTTAAGTTGTAACAACAATTAACAAAAGAAGCAAAAACAGAGGCTGCAAAATGCTTCAAAATATTTCTTTTTTTTCATAAAATAACAATCCAGAACAATGTATGTCTTTCTGTGACTGACCATAACTCATATCCACCTTCTGTTTTACTCAGAAGTGTGTGTGTGTGTGTGTGGGTGTGTAAATTAGTGTACTAGAACAAACTTATTTAACAATATGTATGCTTAATGAACACTAATACAATGTACCTACGTGTAAAGAACGTGTAGGTCAAATAATAAACAACGTCAATGTGTGTGTGCGTGTGTGTGTGTGTGTGTGTTACATGGCATGTGCCATGTGCCTTCACAACTGATCTGACTGACTTGTCCTTCTTTGTGACCTCATCAGATGTGTGTGTGTGTGTGTGTGTGTGTGTGTGTGTGTGTGTGTGTGTGTGTGTGTGTGTGTGTGTGTGGGTGTGTAAATTAGTGTACTAGAACAAACTTATTTAACAATATGTATGCTTAATGAACACTAATACAATGTACCTACGTGTAAAGAACGTGTAGGTCAAATAATAAACAACGTCAATGTGTGTGTGTGTGTGTGTGTGTTACATGGCATGTGCCATGTGCCTTCACAACTGATCTGACTGACTTGTCCTTCTTTGTGACCTCATCAGATGCTTCTTTTAAAAACATTTGCAGGCATACCTCTGTCAGTCTTAAAATTATTAAAAATCAGGAAAGTTTTCTTAGTTGTATGTAAGGTGATGGTTGTAACACGTTTTAAAGCTGTGTTTCAACCCACCCCACCCCTGTCAGCCATTGTTTAACTAGCTGTATTAGCAAGGTGATTTGAAATTAGCAGTGGAAAAATGCATCACAATTTATCTGAGAAACTACAGTTTAATGTAATATAATTCATATGGTTTTATCTGCAATAGTATAAGTACTAAACAAAATATAGTCTTGATTCAGAAATTTACTTTCTCACCTCAAAATCAGTTTTTTCGCGATATAATCTGCATGTGCCTGTTTACAGCCTTGACATTCACCATGTGGGATCAGGGAGGAATTGGGTAAATACTGGAATAATCATATGACTCCTATGTTGGTGTTACAACTCTCTCCATGTTACAACCATATCCGGTCTCCCCTACATTATTAATTATTGTAATGATGACAAGATAAGCCTTACAACTGCTGATAAACAAAAGCTGCACAGAGAAGCACTTTGGGAAAATAAATTGCTTTAATTTTGTGCAGTTTGGTTCTTGTTTTCATTACTGTCATGACACTGCAAAGCTGAGACAATCGTAGCTTAATGTTTTAGTAGGTTTGAGTTCTCAGTATTTCCAATTCACAGAATCTTGAGGCAGAGTTGCAAACGTAGAGATAGTGAGCGTGAAAGACCAAGCGGCAGCAGATATCGGCGGATGGAACGTTAATACAACTCGAGTGATCCTCCTTAGTCTTTCTGCGTTGGCTCATTGACTCAGAATACCCAATAAGAGAAGATTGTGTGGACGCGTCGGGAGGAGAATCGCCTCCCGGGCGAGTAAAGCATCTGTGATTCGATCTCATCTGAATTTGTAAGCAATAAATGAAGGAAAACAAGAGAATGAATGCAAACGTGGCCCCCTGGCAAACACCACACTCCACCGTCCAAGGGGCCATTATCATGTGTCCATTCATCTTTATTTATCTGAATTACTCCAAACTGCATTGTGCATGCGTGTGTGTGTGTGTGTTTTTCAGAAGACAAAGTCAGGTGTTCAGCTGAGCAATGAGTGTTTAATGGATTTTAAGTCCGCCCACGTTCCCAGCGGGACCGAGCGGAACTCGTTCTCACTCATCTGCAGTGTCTGATCATTAGAGGAGGTTTTAGAGGAGGAGGTGAACTCATATGTTCTCATGAACAATGCACACACTTTCAGTTTCAAGCATTTAAAGCAGCACAATATTATAGATATTATAAAGACACACGCACACACACACACACACACACACACACACACACACACACACACACACACACACACACACACACATTGGTTCTTGTCTTCAGACACAGAATGTTGTTGGTACCTTACAAAAAAAAAAAGGCCAACACTTTTCTTCATTCAAGCACAGACAAGAAAACACACATTATTATTCACTCCAAATAGCAGTAGGGTTGGATATGTTATACGCTGCTCAGACTTGATGAGTTTATTTTGTATCACACTTTATTTTTAACAATATGAAATCTATTACAAGAGTTTCTGTCTGAATAGATGTCGCTGTCAAAAAACCCCACCAAATTAGAATTCAATTCAAGGTTTCAGGAAAAATGATCTCTGTTCAGTCTTGACATAAACGTGAATGTTTTTGTTTCATTGCAGGGGTCAAACCCAAGTTCAGACAACGGACTGTTCCAGAAATGACCGATCCAACAAGACAACCTTTAACGATCATTGGATTTTAGACCCTGTCAATGGACCGCACATCATTGCATCTGTTTCATGAGATAGAGAAAGTTCACAGTGGGATCAGAACATATTCATTCATAGTGAGAAGCTGAGCTCTGGTGGTAAAGGAGCCAATCAGCCGCCTTCTTGACCTCTGGTGAGGTCAGGTGACCATGGAGGCGGAGGGCAGGGTTGGCCTGTCGCCGGCGGCCGTGGTGGCCATCGTGTGCAACTCGGTGGCGGCTTTTCTCATCCTCATCCTCTTCTTCATTCTCTACAAAGCCTGCAAGGTGCCCTCCCATCCACAGATGGCGTCGGTGATGGTTGAGATTCAAGAGAAGCAGAAGACAGAACAAAATATCACAGGAGCATGATGTTAAATCAAAGGCTCAAGTGAAGATTGAATCTGAATCATCCTTGCTGGTTTTTAGCTCACGTCCCAGGACACGTGGTAATTCTCTGAAGCATATGCAGTCTTAGTGTATACAGCATCTTGGCTTGAGTCACTGTTATGTAACT